>NC_056728.1:988051587-988179087 GCF_019279795.1 Protopterus annectens
CTAAAGCCCACTCCACCAGAGCTTTGGCTACTTCTATAGCCTTCCAAGACAGGCTGCCTATTGACACCATTTGTGCAGCGGCTACTTGGGCTACTCCTCACACTTTCATTTCTCATTATAAGTTGGATTTAGCTTCTAGATATAGAGCTAACTTTGGTTCCACTGTTCTCAAGAGTCTGTTCCGATAGGCCACCCGGGACAAGGTGCTAGGGACGCGGTCCCATCCAGCAAGAATGAAGGCGAGATGGACAACTTAACATATAGAAGTTATGTTCTTACCATAACGTTCCATGTTAGTTGTCTTCTTCTCGCCTTCTTTCTTGCGTCCCACCCTCCTTCCCCCTAGCCTGGACAGACCTAGAGGAGTTTGATTGTGACCTCTCTTTCTACCACCTCTATTGTATATAGGTATATGCTATACTGTGCATATATTCCTGCATCAGGTTTTCAGGTCACCTTCTTCCCTTCCTTTTATAGAGGTGGGTTTTTCCCTTTTCCAGTGGTTCTGGAGTTATTTTAGGCTGGGCAAAGCTTACAAACGAGATCTGAGGTAATACCGCCTAGCATTGTGGGATATAAGGGGAGCCTCGAGCCGGTGGAACCAACTCTCGAGCTTTTAGAGTGGCAGTCGGGCCGAGGTCGGCTCCGAACCCATCCAGCAAGAAAGAAGGCGAGAAGAAGACAACTAACATGGAACGTTATGGTAAGAACATAACTTCTATTTTTCAGTGGAGGCCCAGGGAAAAAGCTTGAACATACAAATACACAGTCAATAGTACAAAACTGTACAGTGTAGCAAAAACAGAATACTATACAATAATGATCAGTAATGTCAATTTACAGGTAATGTTGGACTAATTCTATACGTCTAACATTCAAGCTTATGGATTTTGCAAACGTGAGAATAGCAGGGTTTGTTTAACAGAGGAAGGCAAACTTAGAGTGTGGAGAATATGCTGAAAGTAGAGAAAAGTTGAAAGGAAAATCTCAGTAGTGAGGCAGAAGGTGGGGAGGAGGAAGAGGTAGGGAGGTGAGTGTAGGAGGGAGAGTCAGATGTTAAGGGATAGAGTAAAGAAAGAAATTCTTGTTAAATGTGATGGAGAAAAAGTGAGGTGGATGACAGCTGTAGCTTTAGTTTAGCCAGGGGAGGTACAAGAGCAGAATCAGTTGTTGGCTAGATGAGTTTTGAGGAGTTGTTTAAGTTTGGCCGGGCTGGTAGTCTTAAGGATATGCTGGGAGATGGAATTCCATGCTTTGGAGATATGATTGAAGTAAAGAAAATCACCAAAGCTATTATTAGCTGTAGTAACCTTTAATAGGGATTTGTCAATAGATCTGACAATTCTGTTGTTAGAGTAGGGTTGGATGAGATTGTGGAGAGCTGTGCAGTTGTCCGGTTTAGTTATGATGGTATGGGCAGTAATAATTTGGTTGAGGGTTAGGAGGTTGGGTAATTCTAGCCAGTTTAGTAGGTGAAGCGCAATGTAATGCTGGTATCTATATGATGAATATGTGGCGAATATGGTTATTTTGTGGTAACAGGCCTCTAGTCTGGCTAGGTCAGTTTTTTTGAGGTTAGTAAAAATTGGAAAGGCATATAGCAAGTTGGAAAGAAGGTGGGTTCTTGCAATGGCTTGTGTGGTAGAGCTGGTTAGGAATGGCTTGGCTCTGTAGAGTGAGCCAAGTTTGATGTGGGTCTTTTTAATGACTAGTACAACATGTTTGACAAATCTCAAGCTGCTATCAGTGGTGACACCTAATAGCTTGGTGTCTGACATGGGTTCTATTTTGGCTTTGTTGGCTAAGCAGATGAGAAAGGGTGTTTTTGGTTGTTGGACTTTTTGTTGGAGAAGACAATTAATTTGGTTTGTTGGGATTTAACATTAGATGGTGGCTGGAAAAATAAGATTCTATGGCTGAGAAGGATTTTTGTTTTTTTCTAGTAGTTTTGGCAGAGAACGAGCAGCACAGATTAGGGTAGAATCATCCTCGTATTGAATTATGGTTGCCAGGTCGGTTGCAGTGTGGAGTTTGTTAGTAAAGATTGTCAAGAGAATAGAACTAAGATTGATCCTTGAGGAACACCAACTGTGACTGGTAGGTTTAAGGAGAGGTCATTCTGCCAGTTCACGGCTTGTTGCCGGACAGTGCGGTAATTGTGAAACAAGGAGAGGGTTGATTGGGATAGAGTTAATGATGATAGCTCATTAAGGAGCTTTTGATAGGGTACTGTGTCGAATGCCTTGGACATATTTAAGAAGATGGAGGCCACTTGTAAGCCTTCATTTTTTAGATGGTTTACCGTGTTTGAGAAGCTTAATAGGGCAGTGTTCTAATATGCCTGGGCCGAAATTGGTGCTGACTGTTGTTTATTAGATTATTACAGGTAAGATAGTCTACGAGCTGGGAATGTATACATTTTTCTGGGATTTTGACAGTGGTGAAAGAATGGCTATTGGCTGATAGTCAGAGAATTCTGTTGAGGTAGCACCTTTGTGTAGAGGAATGACATAGGAAGTTTTCCAGAGTTTAGGGATGTACTGCTCTCTGATTGATTGGTTGATCAATAGTGAGACGGGGTAAGTGATAGCATCAGCTGCTAGCTTGAGATATGTGTTGGGTAGCTGTTCTATTGTGAGGGTTGTGGGGTTAAGTTTATTTAGTAGTTTTCTTATGGTACTTGTTTGGATGGGCTTCAGGGAGAAAGAATTCACAGTAGATTCTATTAGAGTTGGAACTGATAGGGGAGCATTATTGTTCCTTTTTAACAGAGAGAATGGAGTTAGTGAAGAAAGAATTAAACTGTAGCTAGGCTGTCTTTAGTGTTATAGTGAGGGGTTGGAGTTAAAGATTTATTAGGGTGGAGAAGTTGTTTGTTGCTGCTACAGAATTTTTGGGGATTATTATGGTGTGTTTGCTGAATTCTGGTGTTATATTTTTTGTTATTTTTGTTCTGTTTTTGGATTTGTTTCTTAAGTGGTGATCGATTTCAAAAGAGCTTTGTTTTTTGTTGCTGTGGTACTGGGTCCAAGCCTTGTCTCTCTGCTTGAGTAATTGTTTGGTTTCTTTAGATAGCCATGGAGAATAGCTGGATTTTACTCTGACCTTTCTAAGGGCAGCAAGAGTGTTTAGAATTTCAATGAATTTTGTGTTAAAATATTGTACAGTAGGGTTAAGGTGGAGGTGAGATAATGGGGACCAGTCACATTGTTGCAGTAGTGATTTAAATGTACTTGGTGAGAAGTTTTTTGTCTTTTGGATTTGTTTATGGGGGGTTGGCCCAGTGTCTAAGTAGATAGGTAGGTAAATGATCACTTAGGCTGTCTGGGAGATATCCTGAGTGATAGACTAGTGAAGGCTTGTTGGTCACGGTCCAGTCTAGAACAGACTGCCTGCTGCTATGTTTATCCATCCTGGTTAGAGTTTTTGTGACTTGGGTGAGACCGTAGAGGTTTATGAGATTAGTGGGGCTATCTGATGAGCACATAAGCCCAGTCCGTTTTAGTCTCCCAGTATTATGGTCTCCTTGTTAAATGTGGACGAAGACCAAGAGCGCAAGTCTTCGATAGTGGAAGGGTTGTTTCCAGGAGGGATGTAGACTGAGATTATGATTTTGCTTTTTGGGTTGATTTCAAGGTGATAGGTTAGTATTTCAGTGTTATTAAGGCCTATGGGGGGTTGATTGAATTCTTTTGAGTTTGGGTGTATCTTTATATAGTATAGCTATGCCTTCATTGCATTTCTTTGTTCTGTCTAGCCTGTGGATACTGTAACCATAGGTAGGATTTCATTGTCATTTTTGTGGGGTTTTAGCCAGGTTTCTGTTAAAATTGCTTTGTTAGAGGTGTAAAGGGAGAGGGAAGATTAGAATTCATGTGTTTTACTGAGAAGGCTTCTGAAGATTCATATTGATGATTAGAATGCTGGGGGATGGTATGTCGTAGGAAGGTAATAGGGCTGGGGCTGAGTGGAGTTAGAGATGTTCTTTGTGTTTCACTGTTGCAGTCATTACATTTGGGTAATCTGCTGGCAGGTTGCCCTCAGTCAGCCTGAATTCCAAAGTCTTGGGTCCTGCGTCAGTTGCTGTCTTCTCTTCCATGACGTCAGGTCATCAGGGGTATAAAACGTGCAGCTGACGCCATTTTCTTTTGTCTTTCTTGCCGCACGGTGCCCGAAGCAAAAGCATTTCGCAAGTGCCAGTCGGCCGACTACTGAAATATTGGAGTTTGAGATTCAGAACTGAAGTCTTCACTAAAGCTAAGTACCACGTTGGGGAAACCTTTTTCTTGCTTTTTACTGATGTCAGAAAAAGTTAATAATTGTATTACTTGAGGAAAGCAAATACCTCATAAGGATTTCCATTTATACTGTATTCCTTGCCTAGGCCCTGATCACAACATGCCTAGCTGTCGGTTTTGTGCTAGATTTAACCAATGCACTATTAAGCGTTGGTATATTTTTGCATCAAAGTATTTTGGAAACAGATTTAACTACCCAGAAATGTCGTCGGATACTAATCCAACTACCGGAGTACATAAAAAACGCAAAGAAAAGGACAGAGAAAGGCAGTTGAGATCCAAAGCCGACGGCGAAGCTTCTCCTAAGCCAGTCGCCAGTTCACCGGTACTCAATGAGGCGCTTTCGCAGCCCCTGATACCCGCTACCTTCGAGTAGCAGGCCTCTACCGACACCCATGTGGAGTCCGGCATGCCGCAAGATGCTCAAGGTATTGGACTGACGGATATATCTCCCTCCGATGGGTCCGGTGCCGCTGAGCAGGCACTGGCTTCTGAGGGTGTATTCAGACCTCAACATTTGTATATCAAACTGACGAAAGCTGCAAAACCAAAGACAAAAGCAACTTCTAAAACTAAAAAAACAACGTATGAGCCACATGCACAGGCCTCTATGCCTAAAAAACAGATGATCAAAATGTCTGAAGACCTTATTACCTTGATCATAAGTACCCATCCCCCTCCTGATAAGAAGCCTAGGCAAGACACTGATTATGAATCTTCAGATCAGGTTTCTATTTCTTCTGATTCCTCTTCTGATCAGGAATTATATATACCTCCCTATGAGGATTTTGATGCTGAGGAGTCTATTCCATCTGCATCTCTGCCTGAGGATTATTCATTTGGAGAAACCTTGCATACTTTGAGGGAGCATTTTCACTGGGAGAGTCAAGACTTCTCAGAATCAAAAAAGAGGCTCAGGGATTTCCTCCTTCTTCCTCAGCACAGGCCTTTAGCCATTCCCCCTGTTTTAGACATTGTGGATGATGTGTTTTCGGAGTCAAGCTTGACCCCTGACTCCTTACCTCCGGCTCCCGGTAAGCCTGACAGATATTACAGGGTCCCTGACTCACATAAATTTTTATTTAGAAACCCTGCTGCTGATCCTGAAACTATTTCACAGGGTCCAAAGGGAGTCAAGACCTCAACAGCAGAAAATCCTACCCCCTCTGACAGAGATTCAAGGGCACTGGACAGATGGGGAAAAAAGGTTTATACATCTGCAACCTTGGCAGTCAGGGCCTTAAACTGTCAATTTCATATGCTTAAGTACCAACAACATGTTATGGGATTGCTGAAACAGAAAATTATGTTGATTTCAGAATGTGCAGAAAATAAAGAATTGCAGGAATTAGTGCATGCAGCTGAACAAGTTGGAAAGCATACTTTGCAATGTGGTTTTGATTCCTTAGAGGCTTCCTGCAGGGCCCCATTTACTGGATCTGTGATTAGGAGGCATGCCTGGTTAAAGGAACAGAATTTGTCTGATCATGTTAAAGCTAAATTGCTAGATGCACCTTTACAGCATGATTCTCTGTTTGGTATTAAGGCAGAAGAGGTTTTAAAGAAAATGGAAGGTAAAGCTAAGTCTATGCAAACTGTTAAAGACTTCTTACAAATGCAGCCACCAAGATTCAGTAGGCACTGGCCTACAAAAAAACTGGTCCTTTCCTGTGTCAGACAGAGCTCAAAGGGACAAATCCAGATGCCCTAAGGGTTCCAGATACCAGGCACAAGATTCATACAGGTCAAAGCAATGGGGCGCTTCCACCTCCAAATCTGGAGGAGATAAATCGCAAACCTACAGAAAGCAATCCCAATGACTTCCCTCTGCCTACACCAAGCACTTATCTCTTGGCAGCACCATAGGGGAAAATTAGCACTTTTTGCTCAAAATTGGCAGTTAATAACCCAGGACAAGTGGGTACTAAACATCGTATCACAGGGATATAGATTTCATTTCCACACTCTGCCAATGGCAAATGGTTGGCCAGATCTGCCAAAAATCAATGGGCAGAGGCACAGAAACAGGTTACATCCCTCATGGATATGGGGGCCATTCAGACAGTACCAGAACAGGAAAAGGGACAAGGTTTTTACTCCACTGTTCTTGGTACCCAGAAAGGACAAGGCCTGGCGGCCAATACTGGATTTATCAATTTTGAACACATACCTGGACATTCCAAAATTCAAAATGCTGACTTTGCAGCAACTTCTGCCCATGCTGGGCAAGAATGCTTGGCTGGTGACTTTAGACCTAAAAGAGGCATACCTGCATGTCCCAATAAGACAATCGTGCAGAAGTTACCTCAGATTCAAGGCTGGCTTAATGCATTGCCAGTTCTCTGCACTGCCCTTCAGCTTATCTACTGCGCCCAGGGTCTTTGCAAAGTGCCTGGCACCAGTAATTGCATTTTGCAGACAAAAAAATATACAAATATATCCTTACTTGGACGACTGTCTCATTCAAGCAGAGAACAAGGACACTCTCCTTTGACACCTGGCATTTGTGAAAAGGCTTCTAACATACCTAGGGTACACAATAAACAAAAATAAATCACAACTGATACCCTCTCAAAAGATAACATTCCTGGGTGCAAGCTTGAATACAACTGCCCAGATGGCTTACCTCATGCCAGACAAACAAAGAAAACTGACTACTTACTTCAAACTGATGGCAACCAAAACCCAGTTATCTGCAAGACAAATTCTGCAGGTTCTGGGCTTCATGGCATCCTGCATCCTACTGATTCCATATGCAAGACTGCATATGAGGAAACTTCAATGGTACCTAAAAAGTTTATGGAGTCAATATTCTCATAGTCTGGAAGCAATGATTCCTCTCATTCCCTGCCTACAACAGGAGTTTCTATGGTGGACAAAGGCATGTCACCAAAACATGGGACGGGCCTTCACTCTCTCCCCTGCCAGCCAAACCTTAACAACAGATGCATCTGATTAAGCCTGGGGGGCCCACATGGCAGGAAAATGCATTCAGGGCATATGGACCCCAAATCAAATGCATCTACATATCAACCAGAAAGAGATGCTAGCTGTTCAAAATGCCCTAACAGCCTTCAAGGACTTACTTCATCCAGGACAACTACTGATAGAGACGGACAACACCACAGTCATGTGGTATATTCCTCTCATTCCCTGCCTACAACAGGAGTTTCTATGGTGGACAAAGGCATGTCACCAAAACATGGGACGGGCCTTCACTCTCTCCCCTGCCAGCCAAACCTTAACAACAGATGCATCTGATTAAGCCTGGGGGGCCCACATGGCAGGAAAATGCATTCAGGGCATATGGACCCCAAATCAAATGCATCTACATATCAACCAGAAAGAGATGCTAGCTGTTCAAAATGCCCTAACAGCCTTCAAGGACTTACTTCATCCAGGACAACTACTGATAGAGACGGACAACACCACAGTCATGTGGTATATATAAACAAGCAAGGGGGCACACACTCATACTCCCTTTGCAGATTAGCCATGGCACTGTGGGACACAGCTTTGACCTACCAAATACATCTTCAAGCTCAATTCCTGCCAGGAAAACAAAATACACTGGCAGATGATTTAAGCAGAAACCTTATGGATCCTCATGAGTGGAAACTAAATCCACAAGTCTTCAGCATGATAACAGAGAAATGGGGGAGCCCAGACATAGATCTATTTGCCTCTCCTCAAAATTATCAAGTAAAAAGATTCTGCACAAGGACTTATCACAAACAAGCTTGGAAAGTGGATGCCCTATCCTTCAGTTGGAAAAACTTATCAGTTTATGCCTTTCCTTCTCTGCCTCGTCTCCCCAAGGTCCTCCTAAAAGTCGGACAAGAGAAACCAAAGATGATACTAATTGCCCCGGACTGGCCCCGCCAGTACTGGTACCCAATCCTAAGGAACTTATCTCAATACCCAGCTTGGACCTTACCTCAAAGACCTCAACTACTGTACCAGCAAAACAATCAGATCCTGCACAATCAACTACAGACAGTGAACCTGGCAGCATGGCTGATCATGTAGTTATACAAACAACACCTCTCAGTAAAGCTGTGATAGATGTAATTTTGGAAGCCAGAAGGCCTAGTACTAGAAAATCTTATGCTGACAAATGGAAGAGATTCTGTGCTTGGAATCAAGCACAAGGAACTGATACACCAGAACCAAATATTCCTCAGATATCACAATACTTAACTAAGATGCTTGACAAAGGCCTATCTTTATCATCAATTAAAATACATGCCTCTGCCATTTCAGCTCATTACAATACAGAGCCACCAATTTTTTCTCATCCTTTACTAAAGCAGTATCTTAGAGGAGCCAAAAATTTAAGACCTCCTAGAAAATCACCATTACCTGCATGGGACCTCAATTATGTGTTGGAAAAGCTCACCCTGCATCCATTTGAACCAGCTGCTATCGCTGATATAAAGTTCTTATCATGGAAAACAGCTCTGCTACTAGCAATTACTTTAGCAAGAAGAGTATTAGAGCTACAGGCCCTCATGGCTGTAGAGCCTTTTGTCATATTTTACCCAGACAGGGTGTCTCTGAGGACAAATCCTACTTTTATGCCTAAGGTGGTTTCCAGTGTGGCTATTAACCAAACAATTCATCTGCCAACCTTTTATCCAAATCCGCAGAACAATGGGAAGAGAATTCTGTATTCCTTGGACATACACAGGCAGCTAAGATTCTACTTGAGCAGGACTAAAGCTCTAAGAAAAACTGAGCAATTACTAGTGTCATATGCTGCACGATCAGAAGGAAAGGCTATTACAAAGCAGACAGTTAAGTGGATAAGCCACTGCATCCGTTTCTGCTACTTACACCATAGTAAACCTGTGCCCAAGGGCATTAGGTCTCATTCCAACAGAGCTGCAGCTACTTCAGCAGCCTTTCTCAGAGGAGTACCAACCGAAGACATTCTAGAGGCTGCTACTTGGAGTTCTGTTCACACCTTTACAAAGCATTATCATTTGCCTCTCTACTCTAAGTCCAGGGCAGGCTTTGCCACTGCAGTGCTGCTGGGCCTTATAGCCGCACCTAATGCTGTTTAGCTCCAGCCTCCCAACCATAGCTTTAGGATTCTACCCAAATGTAATGACTGCAACAGTGAAACACGAAGAACATAGTACAGTTGTGTGCACTTACCATAAATGTAGATGTTCGAGTGTATTCACTGTTGCAGTCCAGGTTACCTTCCTGCCACCCCCCTGTCATTCTGGAGTTTATCTTTCCTTCTCTATCTTCTACAACCTATGTGGTGCATTTGCAATCTCGAATTTCAAAAGCTCAAAACCATGTAGCTGAAATCGCACATTACCAAAAGACCAGAAGCGCGAAATTCAAAATCCCGATGGTTAGGGATTTCGAGTTAGCGCTTCTGGTGTTGCGGTTCAGGTAAGTATGTGTGTGTAAGTGTGTTTGTGAGGGGCTTTAGTGGTGTGTGTGTGTGTGTGTGTGTGTGTGTGTGTGTGTGTGTGTGTGTGTGTGTGTGTGTGTGTGTGTGTGTGAGGGGCTATAATGTGTGGGTGTGAGTTTGCCTTTTGTCTGTGCGATCTCGGAGTTGTAATATTAAAGTCGGGGGGTGTGGGAGGCACAGCCCCCCACATGGGGGGGTGCAGGGGGGCAAACCCCCCCTGCTTATCTTTAGTGTAGGGTGGTTTGTTTGGTTATGGGGGAGGCTGTGTATATGTTTGTGTGTGTGCTGTATGTATGTAGTACTTTCGCAATTTTAAAATGTCGGTAATGTGTAGTTTAGGGATTTTAGTCTTGGTATTGTGGGCTTCGGGATTGTGTAGTTTCGGTATTAAGTAGTGATTCCATATATATATATATATATATATTTTTGCTACCTTTTTGTGGGCACCTGACATCGGGGGCAAGAAAAACTAAAGAAAATGGCGTCAGCTGCATGTTTTATACCCCTGACGACCTGACGTCATGGAAGAGAAGACAGCAACCAACACAGGACCCAAGACTTTGGAATTCAGG
This sequence comes from Protopterus annectens, assembly GCF_019279795.1. NCBI lineage: Eukaryota > Metazoa > Chordata > Ceratodontiformes > Protopteridae > Protopterus > Protopterus annectens. The sequence goes on from NC_056728.1 coordinate 988,061,889, forward strand.
CCGACTGAGGGCAACCTGCCAGCAGATTACCCAAATGTAATGACTGCAATAGTGAATACATTTGAACATCTACATTTATGGTAAGTGTACACAACTGTACTTTATGGGATGTTTGCTGTGTTGGATTAGGACCAGGGTTTGGGTGGATGTATCTACTTAATTTAAGTTGTGGTTTGTTGTATAGCAGTAGGTATGGATGTTTAGGGACTAGTCTAGTATATTTGCTTGCTAGATGTGGGGAGGATGGTGGCAGAAGGTATATGTATGTGGACAGACCTGTATTGGAGGTATTAAAGAGGTGAGGTTTAATGTATATGTTGGTAGAGGTGGTATAGGGTCGGGGTAGGTGGGTGAGTGATTCTTGGATATGTGTTTGGAATGAGAGGTGAGATGGAGTAGGATAGAAAGTAAGGTAATGATGGAAATATGTAAGATAAGCATGGTTATCTGTAAGGTGTATGTTCCTGGAGGAGGAAGCGGTGGGGATATTTCAAGTAAGTGGTATTTTGGGAAGAGTATGGCTTAAAGTGAAATGTGTTGTGTGGGTAAGGAGTCATTTTTGCCACCGAAGACCAGAGGATATCCATGTACTTTGTAACTGGAGGGATAGGGATGTTGAAGCTGGTACTAGTATTCTTAGCAAGTGTGAGTCATTTTTCAGGGGCAGTGTTTCTATTTCTGTGGACTGGACAGATTTACTGGGGTTTATTGTCTTCTGCTTCTTCAGCCAAGGAAAGGAAAAGAGTTCCTTCTCTTCTTCTTGTGAAATCTCAGTTAGAAGAGCAGACATTGTATGGTAATGGTTGCACTTCTGGGATTTCTTCTCAATCTCAGCATTCTGATTAAAGTATCTCATCAGATTTCCCTATTGAAGAGATTTCTTTTTACTGACAATTTATCTAAGATGAAAGGGATTATTCAGTGGGAGCTGAATTAAATTTCTGTTGCAGAGTAAACGCATAAAAGATTTGTTAGTTAGAGATCCCTAAAGTTGCAACTCTTCCTCTTGTATTGCCTGCTTTAGAGAATGTTTTTTTTCTCACTGCTTTTGCTTAGCATAACCCAGACACACGCAAGTACCGTTTTTTTTAATCCTAAAGGAGATCTGGTAGTTATTTTATATATCCAAATTTTCTGCTAAACAGCTTTCTGCTGCTAACCTTGTTCTGACAAGGATAAGAAAGCGGAGATTAAGTTGGGAAATATGTATTCTTCTAGTCCTTTAACTTTCAGGATTTTAAACTGCCACGCTTGTAAGTTAAAGTTTTTATTGTTATGCATGAGAACACATAGGTGTTAATGATTGACACTCCGTTCTTCTAATGTAAAGAATTCATTAAATGGTTCTGTGGCCTCTGTTTCTCAGGTGAATAAGCATGTTTTAAAGTGTGCTTATAATGCTGCTGATTCTTCCTCCAGGGCTCCTGTTTTTGATAACTTTTGAGGAGATTTGCTTTGGCTGCATCCACAGATCTACCTGATGATGTTAAAATTGGAGATTTTAAATTCTCCCTTAGACAAATATTCGCCTTTGGCTCTTCTGTAGCTGAGGTGCTTAAGAAGTGTGATAAAAGGGGAAAACTGATTCAAAGGGCCATAGAGTATGTGACTTGTCTTTTTGATACTTTACTGCCATGGTATATGTTTGGAATTGGTCCTTGTCTGATGAAATTTTATTTTTTTTTAGTCTCCAGTTATTTTCCTCAACTGTGATCTTTTCATTGTTTAATAACGTTGTCTCTTCACTTTTCTTTTCATCCTAGTAGTAGTTATTTAATGAAGTGTGTGTTCTGTTTTGTTTTTGTAGCTTACATCTTCTGCTACCACATCAAGTAATGTGCCAGATTTTACAGCATTCCAAAATGTCCAGCATATTGTGCTCCCAAAGGTATGATTACTGTCAAGAATTGCTTGCTTTTGACTACTTCATTTAATTTTGCGGGCTTTTGTTGGAGTATAATTTGAATAATGTTAGTTTTTGAGATCAAGTATTTCAGTGGCAGCCTAAAAGTTACTGTGCTTACATAAATGTTTAAGTGAACATCACTCGCTGGAGAATTGAAAAAGAGAAAGAGGTGGTGTCAGAAATGACAGTGCTTGAACTGCTAAATTCAGATGCTATTTATTTGGGAAAGTGACTTACTTACAAGAAGGGTCAGCATTGTATATGGTCTATGCATTGGTGATGTTATTCATTTCCTCAAGGTGTACTTTCTGAGAGTTTGTTTATGTACATTTCACTCTTAAGAGAAATGCAATATTAGTTACCATGGTTGCTTCTCCAGTGCCACAGATGATGATGCAGTTAGACTCTGAACTCTTTCTGATGCAGTAGGATCTTCAGCTAAGTCAAACCACTGAGCTGGTAATGTCCACTCACATTTTTAGATTTTGTAATCTGTAACCCATTAAGGTATGTCAATAAGCTGTTTATTTTTATGTTGAGCTCTGGCTACAGAATTCATTGTTCTTTACTCCAGCAGCTTTGTCTTGTTTTTGGTGCTCTTAATATCCATTTGCAGTACTCAGATATTATGCAAATGCTCTGTAAGTGGCCTCGGGTGGTCTGCCTTCAGAGCAAGGAGAGCCGATGGAGTGGAAGCATGGCTTCTCTGCTCCATTGGTTTCCTTTTCCCTGGAGCTTTCTGCCTTTGAGGGGGTGGAGAGAGAGTGTTCTCTGCTTTTGCAGGATGGATGGTTCCCACCCCCTCGGATCTTCCCTCTGGATCCTGTGTGTCTCTGCACCTTGAGTCCCATCATTCTATGCCACAGGGACAGCCAGGTCAAAGTCTCCAGGTTACCCAGCAGGGTATTGCCGTGTCTTAAGGTACTTCTGGAGTATTCCACCAAAGAAGTCCCTCGGAAGAGGAAGTGGAAGAGGAGGCTATTGGACTCCCGTCAAGAGACTATCACCAAAGATACTGTTTTTGATAAAGGGGAAAGGTCCCCAAGATCACCACCCGAAGACATCTCATTTGGAGACATCCTTGAGATTCTTAAGAAGAGGGGTTGGTCTACTTATAACCCTTCCCCAAAGGAATCGGTATTCCTGGAGGCCTTTGGGTCTGGCCCTTCTGCCTTCTGGGTAACTCCACCAACTGACAAGCTTAGTGACTTTATCTCTAGACGGGAGTGGAAGAAGTAAGATACAGTTGAGCCAGTCTCCAAAACACTAGCTTGGATTCTGGCACCACCTGTAGGACAGGAGATTTGGAGCAAGGGAGTTCCTGTAGATGCTTTGGTTGTGGCAATGCCCCCAAGAGGAATTTGCAGAGCAGACAGGGGGTCTAAGGCTTTGGGCAGACTCTTGAAGCGTGTGCATGCTTGAGCGACCTTTGCCCTCAGATTGTTGAACTACTTGGCTCACTTTACCAGACTACAGAGGGACTTGATAAATGTCAGTATCCCTTTTTGAGACCACTACTGTTGAAACTCAGGCTTCTGTGGCCTTGCAGTTGGTGACCCTAAAATCCATTTCTAATTCTTCCACGAGGCTTATCTCTCATGCACCTGAGGGTACCTCAAGGGTGGTGGGTTCAGGCATTTCCATTAGGAGGCATGGCTTGATGTGCTTGTGTGATTTTACGGAGCTCTTCAAGTCTGCATTCATCAATGCCCCTTTTGACGGCAGATTGTTTGGCCCTACGTCAAAGGACACACTCTCCAGGTGTGAAAAAGATAGAAAGACCCTCTCTGCAGTAGGTATACATTTTTCTAGCCTTTAAAGAACTTTCTCTCGGAATCGACGAGGTGGTTGAAAGATGTGGTTCAGAAAGTCCCAGGGTCCTTTCCAAGATCCACATGGAGACAGTTCCCCCAGGGGCAGAGGAGGGAACTTGAATGGAAGATACTGCCCACACGGCAGAGGAGACCCGCAGAACCAAGGGTCCAGAGATTCCTTCTCTGACAGACCCTACCAGCACTTCTGAATGGAGGGCCTGATTGTCCCTCTCTGGAGGCAAACGGGGGTTGTTTATCCCTGCACCAGAGAGCCTGGCTAGATATCACAAAAGGCACATGGGCGCAGAGGTTATTTCCATAGGTTATATAATTCCCTTTTCTCTTCCACCTCCATCTGTATGCAGATTTCCTAATGTTTCTCCCAGTCAGGAAAGCAGCAACACTAGAAATACAGAATGTGCTAAAAAAAGTGTCATCCAAGAGGTTCCACCAGACTAGATAGAATCCGGAACTTCCTCAAGATTCTTTTTAATGCCAAAGAAAACAGGGGACTGGAGACTGATTTTGGATTTCAGCAACTTGTGCAAATCAGTTTGACAGACACAGTTTTGGATGGTCACAGTTCAGTCCTTTCTGCCCTTTTTGTGTAAGGATGACTGGATGTGCTCGATAGACCTTCAGGATGCATACTATCACATAAAAATTAACAGACAATGCAGAAGGTATCTAGGCTTCCAGCTGAGAGCCAGTCATTACCAAGTTCAGAGCACTGCCTTTGGGTATTTGAATGCATGGCAATGGTAGCCAGTCACTTGAGACTGCAGGGATTCCGAGTTTTTCCATACTTGGATGACTAGAGCATTACCGCCCCAACCAGGCATATACTAATAAGAGCAGATCATCAGGTACTCCAGACTTGCTGCCATCTGGGGATGACCATAAATTACAACAAATCTCTAGAACCGTCTCAGACATTGGAACTCATAGGAACAAATTTCAGCATGGTATCAATGACAGCTTCTTTCCCTCTCTCAAGAGTACAAACTATCAGGTTCCAAGTCAGAAGAATAATTCACAGTACCACAATTTCAGCCCAATTGATTCAACAAGCCTTGAGAGCAGTGTTAGTGGCTATAGTCCTAGTTCCTCTAGCAAGATGTCACATGAAAATTCTTCAATGGATGTTAGCAACACATTGGTTTACTCTGTACCAACACGTCAGCCCAAATAAGAATCACTCAGGCATGCAAGTGATACCTTTGGTGGTATATATGATCAGATCAGGCTCTACAAGGCTGTCCTTTCATTCTCCCTCAGCCCAAGCCCATAGTGACCATGGACACATCCCAGGTTGGGTCGGGGCACTTTGTGGGGAAAACAGTCCCCCAAAGAGGCCAAGATGCATATCAATGTTTTGGAAATGAGAGTGGTGCTGTTAGTGTTGCAGGCCTTCCAAGACACTTTCTCTTTCAGGACATTTGAGATTCAGGCAGATAATAGGTCAGTAGTTTAGTCCATCAACAAACAAGGAGGAACCAGGTCTTACCCATTGTGTCGAAAAGCCCTCAGAGTGTGGCAGTGGGTGCTCTCATCAAACCATTTTCTGATAGCAACACACATTCTGGGAAAGTCCAACGTGATAGGAGACAAATTGAACGGGTCTATCCTACAGCTTTACAAGTGGTCTCACAACATGAAAGTGTCTAAAATGCTTCTTCTCCAATGAGGCCAGCCTTTCTGTGACCTCTTTTCATCTCCCCTAAACAACAAATGCAGCAGCTTCTGTCCCTATTCCCCCACTGGGGGAATGGCAGAGGGACACTGTACTACATGAGTGGTTGCTCAGTTTCCTCTGTGCTTGTCCTACAACTCCCTCGATCCCCAAATTTCTGCAGAAACCTTTCCAGTTGAAGAGCAAGGTCATCCTCATTGCACTTTACTGGTCTTGACTGATTTGGTTCCCCTTTATTGGCCTCATCTAATTTACCCACCTTGGATTCTGGATCTGATTCTACACCTCCTATCTCATCTGACAGGCATGATTCGCCCAGATATTTAAAACCTAAAGCTGACAGTATGGCTGACATCATGTTCACAACAGACAGAGATGTGGTCTCTTTTCAAGTTTTAATATGCAGTTAAAAGCAGAATACAAGTAAAGTACAGTGTAAAGAAACCATAAAGTTCACCAGGGCACCACAAGTCACTAATAAAATCCAAAGGTACCGCCAAAATGGAACGGAGACTCAACGCAGAAGTTCTAGTTCACAGTTTTAATAAAAACACAACAAAACACATTAACGCCTCCCAAAAATCACAAAGTACGTTTTCAGTTACTTCATCAGATGCGGACTGAATACTGAGTGGTTACATTTATACCTCCTTCAAGCTGTAAAGTTCATTAGTTAACCAATCAAATTGGGGAAAATTCACTGTTAATTGAAACAAAACTCACAGTATACAAAATAGAAAAAAAAGCAATATACAATACAAGAAATGAAAAGCAAACTAATCATTCCCTCACAGCATGCTGTGGCAGAGTCTAGGTGAGCCTTTCCAGTAAAGCTCTGAAATGTTTTATTTTACCCTTTAAATGGAAGATTGTCATAGCTCCACCCCCTCACTTCACAGATGATTAACCTTAACTGACCTGTTCTAACTTATGTGCGAGTCCTTAATTGACCTGTTCTAATTTCTGTCTGACTCAAAAGAGACAAAGCTGTGATCTCTTTTCAAGTTTTAATATACAAGTAAAATACAGTGTAAAGAAAACAAATCTCAGTATACAAAACACAAAAAGGCAATGAAGTAATATGAAGTACAAGGAATAAAAAGCAAACTAACCTTTCCCTCCCAGCAAGCTGTGGTAGAGTCTGGGTAATCCTTTCCAGTAAAGCTCTGAAATGTTTTATTTTACCCCTTAAATAGAAGGTTTAGTTCCTAATTGTACCCCCTCCGTTCTCAGATGATTGACCTTAACTGACCTGTTCTATCTTATGTGTGACTCCTTAATTGATCTGTTCTAATTTCCGTCTGACTTACAAGAGACGGAGCTGTGGTCTCTTTTCAAGTTTTAATATGCAGTTAAAAGCAGAATACAAGTAAAACGCAATGTAAAGAAAACAAATCACAGTATACAAGATAGAAAAAGGCAATAAAGTAATGCAAAATATAAGAAAGAAAAAGCAAACTAACCATTCCCTCACAGCAAGCTATGGCAGAGTCTAGGTGAGCCTTTCCAGTAAAGCTCTGAAATGTTTTATTTTACCCCTTAAATCGAACGTTTAGTTCCTAGCTCCACCTCCCCCCCAGTTCACAGATGATTAACCTTAACTGACCTGCTGTAACTTATGTGCGACTCCTTAATTGACCCGTTCTAATTTCTGTCTGACTCACAAGAGACACGCTGACGCTGTGGTCTCTTTTCAAGTTTTAATATGCAGTTAAAAGCAGAATTTAAGTAAAAGACAGTGTGGAGAAAACAAATCACAGTATACAAAATACAAAAAGGCAGTAAAGTAATACAAAGTACAAAAAATAAAAAAGCAAACTAACCTTTCCCACACAGCAAGCTGTGGCAGAGCCTGAGTGGCACTTATAACACAGAGTGACCACATGTGAAGAGAAAAAAATTCAAAAATGTAGGTGAACCGTGAATTCTGAATATTGCTTTTCTCCTTTAAACTCTTTTTTCAAGGTCAAGATCCCCTCCCAAACTTATATATATATATATCAACTCCGAACACAATATATCTAAGAGAAAAGGGAATAGTGTAAGAAATGGCCATCTCGGACTTGGTATTTTTAAGTCCGTTTTTTTCAGCTATTCAGTCTCAGCATTATGGGACTTGCTAATGTGGGACCCATCAGTTCACATGGTTAATGACATCAAATCTGCACACATATAACAGTTCTATTCTGTCTCTTCATTCAGTTGTGACACAATGTTTAAACAGAGAATAATTGAACATTTAAACACAAACAGATACTAAAAAAATGATACTGATGCTTTGTATAGACATACACTAATGTATAACAATGTATATAGTTTTATTGGTGTTGATCAAATGGAAAGTTGTTTACGGATTGATACTGCTCAGAGCTTGTGCTTAAAAAATGAAAATCAGTGGTTTGATCTGATGTCCTTTTTAATTCATTCCTCCATGATTGGGTTTTGGATCCAACCTCTGATCCAACTTGGCCACATTTACAAGACTCTTGGATTCAACTCACAAGCTCCTCCCTCTACCCAGAATGCCCCAGTCAACCTCCTACACCTCAGATCTTGTTTGCTGGCATATCGCTACAGACACGGATACATCTCTAAGAGCTTTTTGCATGTTTTTCTCTAACTGTAAGTGTATATTTTTTGTCCTTATAACTTTTTTTAGGTTCATAGGTATGTACTAGGCTAATTAATGGCCATGGAGCCACAAGCCTAGCCCATAAGATTACCCTGGCATCATGTCACCCGACTTTAGTTCCCACTGCTTGTGTTGGTTAAAGCCACTGGAGTGATCCCTGGAGTGAATTTTGTATTTCCCATCCACTCAGCAAGATTTCTCAGTGAGGTGCTCTGCTTGACATGTATGGGAAGTCTATTCCATAGCATGGGCAGTCTCTGGGTTATGAACCTGTCCCTCCAGCATGTTCTGTTGATTGTGGTAATGAGGCTAAGGTCTCTGGAGCATGTGGTGTGGAGGGATTTCTTTAAATGTAGCATTTCTAACAGAGCTGGGTCAGACATGGCTTTGTAAGTCAAGCAGAGATCGCCTCTAAGTAGGCGATATGAGACAGAGAATAGTAGTTTTTTGAGTCTGTCCATATAGGACAAATATTTAAGGCCTAGGATCCTCTCTTTGAGGTACTTTTGCGGCCTCTCCAGTTGTTGCAGGTGTTTAGTGAGGTACATGCCAAATGGGGCATTGTACTCAATGATTGGCCTAATGAAGGAAGAGTAGAGGGAGACAATGACCTCATTCTTCCTGGATGCAAAACCCTTAGTAATGAGATGTGCCACTTAGAAGGGCTTTCTGACCACAGTGGCAATGTGGTGGTCAGAAGAGAGGTTGCTGTCAGCCTGTGTTCCCAGATCTCTTATAATGCCTTCTGTGTTCAGTGGACTACCAAAGATGTGGTAATTCATGGGAACCAGGTTTTTCCCAAAGGAGATGACGATACATTTTATGGCATTGAGCTTAAGGCCATGGTTCTGACACCACTCGTTTGTCTCAGTGAGGCCTTTCTATTGGATGTCAACATCACTCGGGGAGTTAATAATAGCTCCCAACTTGCAATCGTCTGTGAACCTTGTCAGCCTGAGTCCCTTCGTGTTGGCCTGCCCTTCAGAGAAGTAGATAAAAAACAGGAGAGGACCCAAGACCAAACCCTGTGGGGCTCCACTTGTGACTGGTCAGCAGTCTGACGTGGAGTCAGCTACTTTCACACTGTGGGTTCCACCCATGAAGCAGTTTGCAACCCACGTAGTGATATAGGGGTTGATGCCTAACTTAGTGAGCTTTTCTATGATTCCTGAGTGGGAAATGGTATCAAAGGCCTTGGCCAGATCAAGCAAAGCTGTATGAACTACCTTGCATTCATCCATAGCTCTGGTGACTGACTCAAAGAAGTTGACCAAGTTGAGCAGGCATGATCTACCCTTCACAAAACCAAACTGTGTGGGATCCAGAGTTTTGAGATTCCCTATATCCTTGTTTATTAGGTCCACGATGATGTGCTCCATAGCTTTGCATTATCAGACTCGTCAGGCTAATAGGGCGATGGTTCCCAGGGTCTGTAGTCGCTCCTCCTTTGTGGAGATGGATGACTGTAGCAGTGCGCCATTTGGTAGGGACAAAGCCTGAGGTGAGGCTGTGATTGAACAGGACCCACAGGTGAGGTACCAGTTCACTCTGTAGTTCATGTAGAACACAGTCAGGGATATTGTCAGGTCCCATAGAATTTCTATTCTTGGCCTTCAACAGTGCTGTTTTAACCTGTGCAGCAGTAATACTGGGTGTCTGGCAGTCTACTGGTATTGTGACTGGTCCTTTGGGGGGGGGGGGAGTAAAGTTGGCACTGAATCTTTCAGCTAGTATATTGGCAATATCTGTTGGCTTGGTATAGGAGGTACCATTGTGCAGTAGCTCAGAGCAAATCTCGGTATTGCCGTGGAGATTCTTTACGTAACTATAGAAGGCCTTGTGGTTGTCTACTATCTGCTGCAATTCTGTTTTCATAGCTAGCTTTAGAGGCTTTGCTGAGGGATCTCAACTTTTTGTTGAGGCTGATAAGGGAGTTTTTCCAGTCTTGGGACTTCACCCTATTCTGCATTAGTTTCCTCATGCTGTTGTAGAGTTTGTTTATGGCAGGGGACCGCCAGATTGGCTTCCTTTTTTTGGAGGAGAGCGTCTTGATTCTGTTGGGTATGGCGAGATCCATGCATTTGTGTACGTGTTCGTACAGTGCATTGGTGTATGATTCGGTGGTCATGCAACTATTCTCCATTTGCATGGGTACCGTGAAGTTAGCCACCTCTGTTTTTAGGAGCCCAAAGTTAGCTTTGGAGAAGTTTTTCGTAGTGGTTACCTTGGCAAGCGAGTGGATTTCCAAGGTGATTAGTTTGTTGTCATATCTAACTAGGGAGGAGTTGACTATTGGTGTAGAGCAATGGTCACCTACATTAGTAATGACCAGGTCTGGGATGTTGCTACCTCTAGTGGGGGTAAGAACGAGCTGGTCCAGGGCATTGGAATTAATGAATTCCAGGAAACGTTGGGCAAGTGTGTTGGTACATAAGTAGTTTTCCCAATTAATGGAGGGGTAGTTGAATTCACCCAGTATGAGAGTGTTAGGTTGGACCGTAATATTCTCCAGGGTGCTTAGGTACGTGGAGTGCGAGTCTTGGGACATGGTTGGGTACCTGTAGCAGGCTATGACCTGAATCGCCGCTGTTTTTTCATATGAGTTTGCCTTTTATTAACTCAGTCATTGAGAGAGAATGAAATGGTCAACACGTATGCATAGTTATGATGAGTACATAACTTTAGTTTAGTATAGGTGCTTTGTTTTCACCTTGATTAAATGATACAATCCGATGTCATTTTCGTTCATTCCTCAACTCTTGGGTTTGAATCCAATCCTCAGATCCAACTTGGCCACTTCTTCCAGCTCATAGAACACTGAAACTGTTGCGCTCCTCCCTTTACTTATAATGCACTTGTCACCATATATACCTCAAATGTCATTTGCTGCCATAGCGCTTGGACATGGTCGCTGAAAACTCTTGAGCGAGCTCTAATAGTTTTGTGATTTAACTATTTTTACTATATAATTCTAATAATTTATGCATACATCTTTTGCTCTCTTTTTTTTTTTCGCTCTTTACCTTAGAAACCTGCTTCTAAATATTTTTCCCTTTATATTACTCTTAGAGTATTTTTTAATACCATCACTGGTATCTTGTCCTTTTTTAGTACTCCCCTTTTTACTTACCATTGTTGGTAATTCCATTTCTTTACTATCTGTTAAAAAATTCTACCTTACTCTTCCTTGTTTCTGCTATTATTTCTGACAAACCGTCAAGGTTTAAAAAATGTGTGGCCTGCAGCCACAAGTTACCCAACTCAGATGCACATTCAAAGTTCATTTATTCCTTAGGATCTTCTCACCTGGACTCAGACTGTGATATTTGTAAAGGGTTTGATACCTGGTCTTTGATCGACCAAAATAATGAGTTGATCCTTAGGGGCATGCTGCCCTTTACATCTTCATCTACAGCCTCTAAGGCTCAAATCTCCAAAAGTTCAGACAAAAAAGGAGATTCTCATACAGAAAAATATTGTAAGAGATTTCTGGCTCTGACAACATCTGCTACTTCGTCTCCATTATCCAAGCCTCCTCTTAAACAAGCAAGAAAATCAGATCCAACAGCTTCGGATACAAAATCTAGATCCAATAAATCACCATTGATCCATTTGCCTCAGTTATTGGCAGATCTGATCACATCTCAGGTCCCATCTCCTTTATGGCACAATCTTTTTGACACCATTCAAGACCTTCATCCACAGCCTCATCCATTCGATTTTCCAAGAGCCTTATAGGAAGCTGATGTGGACAGGATGATGAGAGAGTTTCTCAGGATGCAGATACAAATGGGAGTTGTTCTGGCTTTGACCTCATCAGACAGAGACCCTTGTCAGTACTACACCTCTGCTATTAGCTCCTTCTTGGATCTGACTTTTGGTTTTTGAGCCATTAGATCTGAAATTCCTGAAGTTGTCTGGCTTGGTTCCGAAGATGTTGATGTTTTCGACTCCATTGGTGTTTGTGAGTGTTGTGGCACTGAGTGCTTCAGAGTCAGATGATTCTTAGAGCTGTAGCTTTGGCACAGACTCTGGGGTGTTGGACTCTACTCCATAGTTGTTGGAACTGTCTTGGCCCCTCAGAGCGTCACCACTGGACTGCTCTGGTCCAACTCCTTCCTTGAGCAGCTTGCCTTTAGGGCACTGTCGGTGTCTCTTTCTCCAAGGCATTCTGCCTTTGAGGTAGTGAAGAGAGCTTTCTCTTTTCCCAGAGTTCAGAATTCTCTTCCCTTTTCAGCTCTGTCTTCCCATTCCCATTTGATTCTGCATCCAGAGCCTCAGCCATCTGTTCTACTGGGGCAGCCAGTCCAAACCAGTCTCTAGAACACCCAACAGGATATAGTAATCTCTTGTGATACCCCCCAGCACATTCCAACAAGGAAGTTCCTCAGAAGGGGAAGTGAAAATGGAGACACTTGGACTTTCCACAAGAATCTGTCACTGAGGACACTGACTTTGGTAAAGGAGAGGGGTCCCCCAGATCACCACCTGATGATGTCTCATTTGGAGATGTCTTAGAACTCCTAAAATAAAGGGGTGGTTGGTGCCCCAATAACCCTTCCCAAAGGGAGTCAGTATTTCTGGAGACCTTTGAAGCTGGCCTGTCCAACTCTTGGGCAAATCTGACTGTAGATGAGCTCATTGATTTAGTCTCTAGATGGGCTTGGAAAGAAGCATGACTGAGTCAGTTCCCAAGAGACCAGATAGGATCATCGCACCACCTAAGGATAGACCACACTGGAGTAAAGCTATATCAGTTGATGCCATGGCCATAACAGTGGCTACTAAGAAGAAACGGGCAGAACAAAGTTCCTGTTCCACCCTTCCTAACAGGGAGCCAGGATTTTGAACAGTTTCAGTAAGCTTGTCTATGCTTCAAAAAATGCACTGCTGGAGAAAAAGTCAAACGCCAGATTCCCAAACCGTATCCAATACTTTATTGTATAACAAGCAACATAAACCATAAAACGCTTAACGAATCACCACGTTTTTCATCTATTACACAGACTTCCATGTTTTATGGTTTATGCTGCTTGTTATACAATAAAGTATTGGATACGGTTTGGGAATCCGGCGTTTGACTTTTTATCCAGCAGTGCGCTTTTTGGTTATCAGTTTTTTTTCCGCATTGATACTCTATTTATTTGGTTGTCTATGCTTCAGCGACCTTCGCCCTTAGGTCACTGAATTATTTGGCACACTTTACAAGACTCCAGAGGGATTGGGATTGGGTTAAGGAACTTTCCAAATCCCTCTCTGGGACCATTCTCTGAGGCAGAGACTATTATTTCCTTGCAGCTGGCTAACCCTCAGTCTGTTTCAAATTTGTCCCAGAAACTTATCTCCCATGTGACTGAAGGTACCTCATGGTGGCGGGTTCAGGCCTTTCCATCAAAAGACATGCCTGGATGCACATATGTGACTTTGTAGAATCCTTCAAATCTTCTTTCGTCAATGCTTCCTTTGACGCAACCGCATTATGTGACCCCAAAGTAAAAGATATACTCAGTAGGTGTGTGCAGGAAGGGAAAACCCTGTCTACTCTGGACATACATTTTTTGACCTCTCAACAGACCTATTCCAGGAAACCATGAGGTGGATGGAAAATGTGGTTCAAAAAATCCCAGGGCCCCTTCCAAGATCTGTGTGGAGATGGTTTCCCCAGGGGCAGAGGGGGAACTCGAATGGAAGTCACTGTCCCCGCAGCAGAGGTGGCCTACATAATAAGGGATCTTGGAATACCTTCTCTGACAGATCCTATCAATACTCCTAAAAGAAGGCCTAACTGTCCCTCTCTGAAAGCAGTCACGGGTCGCTTATCCCTGTACCAGAGAGCCTGACTAGAAATAATGAGAGATTCATGGTTATAGAGGATAATATCCAGAGGTTATATGGTAGGATTTTCCCATCCACCCCTGCTAGTATTTGACAGAATCCCCAATGTTCCACCCAATCAGAGGGAAGCAGCATAAATAGAAATAAACAAGCTGCTGGAAAAAAAAAAAAAGTCATCCAAGACGTCCCCCAAGACCAGGAGGAGTCCAGAACTTATTCAAGATATTTTTAGTGTCAAAAAATGTAGGGGGCTGGAGACCAATCTTGGATCTCAGCAAAATAAACCGATCAGTATGGCATACAAAGTTCCAGACAGTCCTAGTTCAGTCCATTCTGCCATTTCTGCACAAGGATATACTTGATAGATCTTCAGAATGCATATTATCACAGCAAAATGAACATGTAGATATCTACACTTCTGGCTTGGAGCCAGTCATTGCCAGTCAAGAGCACTGCCCTTTGGTCTCACCACAGCCTCCAGGGTGTTTGCCAAGTGCATGGATGTAGTTGCAGCTCACTTGAGACTGCTGAGATTCCAAGTATTTCCTTATCTGGATGGCTAGTTCCTGACCACTCCAACCAGGCATCAACTAATTGAAGCATGGGACTGTTTTTTGCTCCAACTGTGCTCATATCTGAGGATTTCTGTCTGTTACAAGAAATCTCAACGCAGTCCAACTCAGATTCTGTAATTAATTTGGTGCTGTGTTCAATACTGTCACTCTTATAGCTTCTTTCCCTCTGTCTTGAATTCAAACAATTCAGTCACAGATCAAAAAGATCATTCACAGTTATTCTCTTTCAGAGTGTTTGATACTCCAAGCACTGGGATCCATGTCAGCGGCAGTCACTGTGGTTCGACTGGCAAGGTACCATATGAGAATCCTTTAATGGACAATCACAACTCAGTAGTCTAGTTTTCATGTACCTTTATCCAGTCAAGTCAAAATAATGCAAGCTTGCAGAAATTACCTTTTGTCGTGGATCCATTCCAGTCAAATACAAGAAGCCCATCCCTTTGTTTCCCCACAATCCTAGGCCACAGTGACAATAAACGGATCTCAGATCAGGTGGTAGGGCACTTCTTGGAAAGGACAGTCCAAGGTACATGGTCTCCTGAAAAGGCCAACACACATATCAGTGTCCTGGAGATGAGCAGTAGTCCTAGCATTCAGACCTTCTATGACTCTCTTCCAGCCAGGACTTATTGCAATTCAGACAGACAATATGTCAGTGGACTAGTATATCAACAAACAAGGAGGAACCAGATCAAGAAGCTATAAAAGTATGACAGTGGGTGATCTCATCCAGTCATTTTCTGATAGCAGTGCACATTCCAGGCATGTTCGGCATGATTGCAGACAGGTTCAGCAGGTTTGTTCTAATTTCTCGTGAGTGGTCTCTCAACATGAAGGTGGCGAAGAGGATTTTCCTGTCATGGGATCAACCAAGCCACAATCTCTCTACATCTCCTCTAAACAAGTGCAGCAGGCACCAGGTTCTTTGCCTGACCCCCCCCCCCCCCCCCAGTGTGGGAGTCCCTGAGAGGCACTCTATGCTTGGCCCACTGGTTTCCTGTATGCTTACCCTCCTATTCCCCTCATTCCCAAGTTTCTCCAGGAAGCATCTTGATTGGAGACCACAGTTATCCTCATTGCACCTTATTTGCCTTGACAGATCGTTTCCCTTTCATTTGGCCTCATCTCCGACATTTGCCCTGGATTCTGGATCTAACTCCAGACAATACTGTCTCTTCCCACAGGCATGAATTCATCCAAACATTTCAGGGCTCAAGTTGACTGCATGATTTCTCCAGTTCTGTTGATTGCTAGACAGCCCAGGCTCTCCTTCCCTGTCATCCCACAAAGCTTCCACCAGAAAAAATTACAAAAGTAAATGGGAAAATGTGTTTTTGGGAGCTCATACAAAGAATCTAGACCCTTTTCAGCACCACTTTCTAATTTTTACAATTTTTTGTAATTTTCAGTGAAGGGGCTAGCTCCTCAACTGTCAGAGTACAATTTCCAAAATTAGATCACTAGTGTTGCAAACAGATGCCCTGCCTCTGTGCCATCAGGCCAACTTTAATAGTTTTTAATTGTACAGTTATCTACTGACTCTTAATATCAGAACTAAGCTCAAGTTAAATTGCATAGAGACACACTCGGGACAGATGTAGACTTCTTAACCTTATTACCTCATAAAAGAGATATTTACTAACAAATTCTAATCTGGTAAACTTAAAAGCAAATCTCAGTATAAAAATGTACCAGTTTAGTGTCTGTGTACATATGTGCATGTATGCATTGCTTAGTTATACATCATTTTAATTTTAAGTGAAGTTCTTAGAAATGGATAAATAAAAACCAAGAAGCAAGTGTATAACTCCAAATCAAATTGATCTGGAGTTATACACTTGCTTCTTGGTTTTTATTTTATTCGTTTGTTGTTCAATTGTTGTACTCAAGTTCTTAGAAACAAAAACAAGGTGGCTCTATGTGATCTTTATATCAAGCACCTATTGATGGTGGTTAACCTAGACAGTGTAAAAACTAACTCTTTCTCATTAAAATGTTTTAAATTTTGATAATGTACTGTGAGTATATCCACCAAATTATGTTAAACTATTTTCGGTAAGTCCACCTGGCGATAATATTTACTTACCCCCAGTGAGATATGCTAAGGTTATGAGAAATTCAGCTAGAAATTCCTGACTTAAATAACAAGAAGCCATACGATAGAAGGACTTCACAAAGAGGATTACTGGCCTCAAACAAATGCCCTACACTGACCACCTCAAAAAACTCCAGCTTTACTCCATAGCATATCGCCTACTCCGAGGTGAACTCTGTCTAACACATAAAGCTATGTCAAACCCAGAGCTGTTGGACATGCTACACCTAAAGAAATCCCAATCCCTCCAAGCTACATGCTCTAGGGACCTAAACCTTGACACCACAATAAACAGGACATGCTGGAGGGATAGATTCCTGTCCCAGAGACCTCCTATACTCTGGAACAAGCTACCCATCTATGTCAAGCAAAGTTCTTCATTAGCACTCTTCAAAAAAAATCTTGATGAGTGGATGGGAAATAGGAAATACGCCCCAGGGATCACTTATGTGTCTCTGCTCGACAGTGGCACAGGAAAATAACTTTCTTGGGTGGCGTAAGCTATGGTACCTTGCTGGCTAGGCTTACGTAGGCCCTTGGGCCGATAGCCTAGTACCTACCTATGAACCTATGATTAGCAAAATCAGAACCTCCAACACAAAGCAAACTACACATACCTCTCACTGACCGTGTTAAGGGGCACACATAACAACCATCATGATCAGGCAGTGTACATTGCAAACAGATACTGGAAACTAAAACATACTCTAGCTAGGCATGGAAACCCATAAGGTAATACGGCACCCTGACAGCTGCACAGTTAATTTGGCTTTGGTGACTCCATTTTTTCAAGGCGTTCGTGACTGTGACCTACTTTCTTATGGCCAAAAAAAGGAGATTTCATCTAGATTAAAAGAACTAAATACAGTTCTGAGGTGGGCATTATTGACATTGGAGTGAATAGTCTGAAGAGAGTAATGCATATAGTTAAACAGGATAGAGTGGGGCTATCAGATATTAATTCAGACATGAGAAAAAAACACTTAACAAGTAATCCCTTTACCTTGCATGGTACCTTAATATCAATGTTAAATTGTGGTGTTCATCTTAGTTTTTAAAGACATGGTGCCATAGGCAGGGGATTACCTGTCTGTTGACCTACCTGACTTGTCAAGAGATTTGCATGCAGTCCATTTGCTTTATATGCAACATGTTTCACCCCCCACCCCCATGTAAGTGTTAGTACTGAGTTGTAAATGTTTAATCACCACTGTTTCTTTTTCTCAAGCATTTACACATTTGAGACAAAACTACTTGACTAATTCCCATGATAAAAAATCAAAGGTAAAGGCAGCATTGTTTAAGTCAGGAAGCCTCAGCAGAAATCTAGATAGTCTCCCAGATTTTCTCCGCTTGGATAATCTTGATTTCTGCATAGTTTAAATATACAAAATGTTAACCAAATTTTTCAGTGGTTTTCTTTTTCAATTGGTGCAAGTACAATGGGAAAGGAGGTATACTCATATTATTTATAATGGGTCAATTAAAAGTCAGAAATCAGAAAAACAGGGTTAGAACTTTATTACAGAATAGTGTCCATTAATGATGCTGAATATAGTAGTACTGAAAACTGCTACATAATATCATTTATCTGATTCAGACCATGATGTATACTTTAAGTGGAGTTGTCCACTATCTGTACAATGACTGGGTAAATTATTCTACAACAGATTATGGTTCCTAAGTACTAGCTATCTGTGTTTACCAAAATAATCTTGAACAATTAGTTCATAATCCAGTTTAGATATTATTAAACAAACTCGGGGGGGGTGTCTTTTTGCTTCCTTCCTTGGTTAATACTGATTGATATGGTTGTTATTAAGCAAAGAATAAAACAAACCCAGTTAAAAAAGTATGATTTCCTGCTTTTCACATATAGAAATTACAACTCATGAGTACTGTATTAGTAACCCATATAAAACACTCAAGATACAGCCAATGATTTTTATATTATCAACTACTGCTATCATAAAATCATACCTCCACAGATACAAGTGTATAGAAAATTTTTTAATAACCTTCTTTAACAAGGCCACAACATCAATACACATTGCTGAGTAAGATGCACTGTCTAACATTTCCTAGCCCTTAAAACAATTCCAGATGAAACTAAGTA
This sequence comes from Protopterus annectens, assembly GCF_019279795.1. NCBI lineage: Eukaryota > Metazoa > Chordata > Ceratodontiformes > Protopteridae > Protopterus > Protopterus annectens. The sequence goes on from NC_056728.1 coordinate 988,080,558, forward strand.
CAAAAAGTAATTTTAAACATGCCAAATCTTGATTCTCAAACTGTAAAATCATGTTGTATTGAAGGTAGAAGGCGACAGCAAGGCTTTATTTAGTTACATTAGAAAACCTAAAAGGGAGTATGGGAATGTAGAGCAGTAATCAGGGAATTAGTCTGTCTACAGCATGCAATAGAAAATGCATCAACAGACATTGTGCAAATTTCAGAAATGCCTTAATGTATAGCACTATGGGTTTGTTCATTGTTGTCAGAAGTAAAATCAGAAATGCTTCCTTTTTCCTCAGGTAAAATGCAAAAGTAGTTCTTCTGGGCCCTGATAAAGTACCTGGTGATTTTGTATGCAGACTTAAAGAAAACTTAAGCAACCAACAATTAATTCCACTAAACAGTTCCATATCATATTATATATATTATATCATATCATATCGGTAGGTACTGTTAAGCATTGTGGTCAGTGTTGCTGCTTCATAGTACTTCTTGATACTTGTTTTTAGAGTTTGTTTCTTGACTGAAGTATTTTCCGTGCAGAGTCTTTGGATCCTCCCTGTTCATATGGTTTGTTTCTGGGTAAACTGGTTTCCTCCCATATCCCAAAGATGTGCTGTAGGTGAATTGGTGACCCTCTGGACGTTGTGTGAGCACGCATGTGCGCGTGTGTGCGTACATTTTGCAGTGGACTGGCACCCCATCTGGAATTAGTTTTTTTTTACTTTTTTCCCAGCGAGTGCCAGCTTAGGCTTCCACTGTTCAGCCAGTCTGAACTGAATTAAGCAGGCAGAAAATGAAGGAAGAGATAAGTTCCTGATCTTTTTGGTGTAAGGATGTGGTGATTATGAAACAAAAAAATAAATAAATAAATTACAGGTACTTCTCTTAGGGATCCATGTTACATCGACGAAAACCCACATCCCCGATGACCGGATCGCCGACACCACACATCCCTGACAAAGGTAAGTGTATGTATTACGGCACGGAACCTATTCCAGTATACGTAATACACCTTAAAAGTAAACAAATACCTGTATAGCAGGGGGGCAAGCCCCCCTGCCCCCCCACACCCTACTTAAATATACCAACTCTGAGATCGCACCACATTGTGGGAATGGGAATACATCCCATTCCGCACTACTCACCATTGTTGGTGATGTGTGGTGTCGCCGATCTCGTCTCAGCGATCTGGTTGCCAGGGATGTGGATTTTCATCGAAATAACAGGAACCCCTTCTCTTAGATATGGAACAGTTTGATTTTCTTAAGGAGAGTATGTCATTCAGATTTTGTATCATTTTTTGAAGAAGACCTGCACTCATTGAATGATTCATTGTATATCATTCTGCCTACTTTCTCATTTATAAATATTGTACAGTATCATAGTGTAAGTTTTATTATTTCCTCTTCTCTGTCATTTCAGTGATGTACTTGAATTATGTTGGGTATGTCGTAAAAAAATATTTATTTCGCATTTACTGCTAATGTTTATTTCTGCAATTTTCTGTAACCTTCCCAGGCTGGGATGAAAGCAGCCCGTTTGGATTAGTGCTTTACCCCAGTTAAAACATTAAAAATAAAAATAAATAAATAAATCTTTTCAGACCTCTGGAATTATGGACAAATCATTTTCACCAAGTATAAACAGATTTTTTTTTACATCTGTTTTTTAGTGCCTCCCTACTGCCCACTGCCTGCCATGTTTCAGTGCTTCTCCTCATTCCTCTTTACAATTTGGAGACAAGGTAAGAACATCCTTGTATGCTGCCATCTTGACAGTAGGGGTAGTTTTTCCCCTTTGGTCTACCCTTATCCCTGACCCCTGTGCTTGTACTGTGTGTGTTGTGCTACCGCTGCAGTTTACATGGACATGTCACCTTGTGCGCACATTCCTCCGTAGATGATCTCCATATATGTCAGCCTTGTTTTTTGTCCGGGTTAAAGACTTTAGCCTCAGTGTGGGGGCAGTAGCTGCGCAGGACAAACATCCTGTCCATAGACAGATGAACCTGTCATTTGAGAAAACAGACTAACAGAATTCAAAAGTTAGGATAGTGGCTTATATTTGTAGCGCACTGAAGGTGTCTAGCTGTGTCCTACAGGGGTTTGTATTAAGAGCATTTGATTGATAAGAAAGGAGCTGTGGATAGCTAAATATTCAGATGAATGCAGGCTAAGTGTATAGTATACATATGCAGTGATTCTTGTTTTATTGATGGGCTTTTTTTACTTGAATGTGTAGATCCCCCCTGTTGTTATATTAAGCCTGCATAGAGTATGTGGTGCTTGCTTTCCCCTAATTCAGCTGTGGTTAGTATTTTTTTTATTTATAGTCAAATTTTGTTGAAATGCTTTGGCAGTAGTGTAAATTGATTAATGGTACTAAAACTGTGTAGGTCATATAATTACTTTAGTAAAAGATAAGTATTTCAGGAAGGATTACAGAAAATCCTTACTCAGTGTTGCTGTACTAACCTCTCTTTTCATATCAACATATGTGGTGTCATGTGTGGCAGGTGCTTGATGTAGGAGGATAAAGTCCTAACCATGTCCCAGCAAACCTGCATTCACTTACCAGACAGGGTGCTAGAAAAGCCAGCTGGGGAGGAATGGATGTGAATGAGTGCCAGGTGTCACCTCTCCCAAAGATATAGCTAGTATGGTCTTCCAAAGTGTACTCACAGTTTAATTTGTGACTGTGGAAAGGTGATGGCACTTATCTTCATCTGTGGATTCATAACTGAGGGCTGCATTGTACCTGTTGGCTAACAAGAATGAGGTAGGCTACACAAACAAAAATCCTAGTGAAGTATTGACCTCAGCGCTACTTATATTCTTCACTGATGAGCTTTTTTTTGCAGATGTTTCTGTGTATGAGTTTCCCCCTCCATAATGAGAGCTTAACCCCAAAAGCATCATCTGCTTTTGATGGAGAATGGGGATATAGGTGGTGGTGTGCCTTTGCCTTTTATTCTTGAGGGTAAATCTCTCATTATTAGCACTGACCTGCCCCACAGTTAGTTCTCTGGTGCCTGACATTGACCATCCTTATTTTGAGGAGTGTGCTTTGAGTCATCCTGTCTTGCCTTTGCCTTTCATTCTTGAGGGTAAATCTCCCATTATTAGCACTGACCTGCTCCACAGCTAGGTCTCTGGTGCCTGACATTGACCATCCTTATTTTGAGGAGTGTGCTTTGAGTCATCCTGTCTTGGATCACTGGTAGTAAAACCTGAGAACTCTTCTTCTGTGGTTGCTCCCGAAAACCTGCCAGACTGCAATATTCTGGTTAAGGGGGGGGGGGGGTCATCTTCTTATCCCAAGCTAGAGCTGTCATCACCGGGACCAGACATTAAGCAGGTTTTTGATCTGCCAGAAATGGGAGCTGCAAGTGCAGTGTCGTACCTATGTAGAACTTGGTCTGAAGTCTGCACCAGGCCTAGCACAATTCTCTCCCCATTGTGTTCCTTGATGCTCATCTTTGTGCAGTGCTGTAAGCATGCTTCCGTATGCATACAGTGTTGAGTGCGGCAATCTATTGTACTACTGTATAAAGAAAGTCAAGTGATCCTGAGGCCACTTTGTCTGAGTCATGATAGAATACAGTTTATCCATCATCTGCCTTCCTGATGGAAGACCCCTATTTTGGAGAGGGTGTCAAAATTATGAAGAGCAATTTCCAGTGACCTAGAGATTCCATGTCCCTTACCCCAGAAAGACCTGGTGAAGTAGTTTCTTGTGAAAATCCTGAGGAGCCATGGGTAAACTATGCCCTACAGAAATTCCTTCCTTCACTGTACAGTCTTTACAGCTTGCAGGCATCCAGATTTTGCATATTGAGTCTCTGATAAGGCTGATGTCTATTACAGTCTCCCACCTCCATTTGTAAAGCAACTCACTAAGCATCTCAGGACTGAGTCATGTATTATTTCTTTAGTCTGTCATAAATACCACACACAACAGCTTTGTGCCATCCTGCCTAGGGATTTGGAAAAGTATGGCAAGAGAGTTTATTTTTCCTGCAGTACTGGAGCTTAAAGCTCTCAATGTTTATAAGGAGGGCTCTGAAAAAAGAACTCTCAAAGTTTTCACTGCAGGAGGACTTTCTTGAAACTTTTTCTGCAAGTTCTGCAGTGGGATATCATGTTTCCCATTGTGATTTTCATTATATTGACACTTTAGCTAGGTTCAAAGCTCAGTTTGGCTGCATAAGATGATGTGGTTGAAGCTGTCCTCCATGAAGATGTTCAGGAGCAAAATTCCAGATGTTATTTATTGCTGAAATGGTCTTGGCTAGTCTTCCTAGGACCTAGTGCATAAAGTTCTGAGGAGAAAACAAGCTCTCATCCCTATGGTGAGTTTTTTTGACAGTACTCCTGTTTCTTCCACAACTTCCTTCTTAAGGAGTGGCAAAAATAAGTTGCTACTTCTTACGAAAGGCCCCTTTGTTTCTTTCAATGCTGAGTAAATCAGTCAACAGGATGATTTTGCTGGCTGCTCTTCAGTGGTCCTGACTCTGTGTTCGTACTGCCTGTAGAGACACTACAATTCTTTTAGTTAATCCTCGCTTGAAGAACCATTGCAATGAACCAGTGGGCTCTAATCCTGAACTCTGTGGGCTAAATTCTGGAGATCAGTTGTCCTCCATAAGAAGAGCTGTACTGCATATCTCTCCATTTCAGCGTTTTTTATTTCTACCTAAGGCTTATAAGTTTTGATCTACCACATGTGAACTCTGCACTATACACCAATGACAAAATCAGAAACTTTATTGCGTAAACTGTGGAAAACCTGGAAAATGACTTTAATGATATGTGAGCTTTGTTAATCAAAATTGATTTAATTATAAACTGCAAAACACATTTCACTGATGTTCAGATCCTATCAAAGGTTTAGAAATAACCCAACATTTTGGATTACAAACTCAATAGGCCAATACCTCGCATCCTGTACATACACTTCAGCATTTTATTTGTTCAGTACTCATGTTCGCTGTACATACAGACAACATAACGAAACATGCTGTGGCCCAACTAAAATTCACCTGTGTACTCAAATCTAATACCTTTGAAGCAAGAAACCTGTTGATGTCCAGAACTGAATATTTGTTTATCATCTTTCCCACTGAGCTCTGCACAGAACACAATTAAAGAACAATTCACATTAATCAAAATTTGCAACTTTGTTACATCAAAGAGTCCCAGTGAACGACACTGTTCCACTTTAATGAAAGCGAACTGCCTATGAATTACTGCAGACATGATGCTCTTTATCAGCTGTACAATATATAAGCTACTAAACTGTTTTATTTATTGTCCACCTTTGTTTTCAGAGTTCAACCCAAAGGAAATAACTTATGAAAATACCATTACTCTGCAGACGTGATGCTGTTTATCAGCTATGCAATATATAAGCTACTAAGCTATTTTATTGTCCACCTTTGTTTTCAGAATTCAACCCAAAGGAGATAACTTATGATAATACCATTACTCCAAAATGGCCTTCATTTACTTAAGTCAATGATGACAATGCATTTTAAAGTTGAAATGCTGTTTCTCAGAAGGTGAGGAAAATTTACATGTGTAACATTTATGAACAGTCCATTACATAATCTGTTTGGAAAATACAGATCTGCTTCTTTTGATACAAGCTTAAATTTGTCTGAACAACATGTGCACTACAGTTGCAAAACCACTGACAACTGTAGAAAGACATCATATACATTTCATTTTACTATCCTGAAAGTTGTATTGTAACCCCCAGTAAGGTACATGCCCCATTTGGCAAGTACCTCACTAGACGCCTGCAACAACTGGAGAGGCCGCAAAAGTGCCTCACAAAGAGGATCCTAGGCCTTAAACACTTATCCTATATGGACAGACTCAAAAAACTCCCAACTATTCTCTCTCATATCGCCTACTTAGAGGCGATCTCCGCTTGACTTACAAAGCCATGTCTGACCCAGCTCTGTTAGAAATGCTACATCTAAAGAAATCCCAATCCCTATGCTCCAGAGACCTCAACCTCATTACCACAATCAACAGAACAAGTTGAAGGGACAGGTTCAAAACCCAGAGACTGCCCATGCTATGGAATAGACTTCCCATACATGTCAAACAGAGCACATCACTGGCCCTCTTCAAGAGAAATGTTGATGAGTGGATGGGAAATAGAAAATTCACTCTGGGGATCACTCCAGTGGCTCTACTCGACAGAGGCACTGGGAACTAAAATCGGGTGACACGATGCCAGGGTAATCCAATGGGCTAGGCTTGTAAAGGCTCCAGGGCCATTAGCCTAGTACACACCTATGAAGCTATGAACTACAGCAGTTTACCTTCTACTCCTGGAATACCTGGACTTCACTGGTTGGAAGTAGACTGTTACTTTTACGTATTTAGCAAGTGTGAAAAGTGTAAATTGTTCTTATACTTCTTTATGCTATTTTTATTTCATTTGTGTTTTCTTTTATGTATATTAAGATTTTTTTCTTTATTGTTTTCCTTGAAACATTGTTTCATTATTAATGAATGCATGCTTTCACTGCCTAGTTGGTCTGATTTGTGGCTGAAAAGTATCTGTGGACGTGTCCAACAACTCAGTCAATAAAATAAACAAGTCTTCCAAGATGACTGCACACTGATCAACAAGCTGATTTCAGTTCTCTCATTGTGAAAACAGAAACTGAGAAAAGGGGCTATTGAAATTGTCAGTTTGGGTAAAATTCAGCTACTAACTAGTAATTACACTGCCTGGATACTAACAAAGAAGAAATTTTGAGAACCTAAGAGAAAATCAACTAGAAAAGAAGAGAAAATTCTGGCTGTAAAGAATCCTGCAGTTGTTTAGTAAAACACAATTCCAGTAATTTAGAGGAAAAATAAATAAAATGTACTCAGAGGTGACTAAATCAAACACTGAAGGAATATATCAACTCAAATAATAAAAGGTTGTAAACAGTAAACAAAGCTTTAATTAGATATTCAGATGAAGTGATAAAATTGCAAAAACAACACTTGAAATGTAGAAAAGGCTGGCTGAGTATGAGGCTTCTCAAAAAGAGCTGTTTCAAACAATAGTAGTTAGAAGACAGAGCATGCAGAGAAAACCTGAGATTTTCTGTTGTACAACAGAAAATGGATGAAACAGACTATTCATTTTGTAAAAGTACAAATAAGGAACAACACTGGTCAGGATTTGTTAATTGAAAGGGCACTTTGTATGTATATACCAAATCTGCCCAAGAGAAAGCAGCCAAGACCTATAGTAGTAAAGATGTAGCTATACCAGCTGAAAGAGTTGACCCTGACAAAATTGTGGAAAGCAGGAAAACTATTAAAAATTGAAGACAAGTGTTTGAGGAAAATGATTATTCACTGTAAACCAGACAGAAGTGAAACAAGTTTATCCTAGCAAGCAAGGAATGTTAAGAGACAGTTGTGAGATTCATGCTGCTGTATCCATCTATCTTCAGAATTTTTTCCTAGAGGATCAAAGTATTTTTTATGTATAATAGGCTAAGGAGGAAATAAAATATTTATCCAACAAAGAGTGAGCCAGCAAGCAGAAGGCAGCTCTGCTTATCATTCTTCTGACACTATCAAAGCCCACAGAAAGACATTACCAGTGAAACAAACAGTCTCTGTGGTGTCCCTTGACGTCTTACAAACCCAGTATGTAAATATACTGGATCCAGCAACAAATAATGAGGCAACTTCTCTGTGGAAGATCTAAGCTTCCGTAGAGTTCGTTAGTTAAAGAACTCTGGGGAAGCTTAGACATTACCAGTGAAACATTTTCCATTGTTCCAAAGGAAAATGGTTGAGAGAGAGAAGCAAAACACAGGAGGTGACTAGAATAATCAGGAGAACCTTGGACTTAGAGACTAGTGTTGGGATATGGATGTAATTAAGAAGAAGACCATCAACACTGAAATTAGTGAATACATGGTAGAACATAAAGCATTAGCCCAACTGGATATAGGAATAGATGTCAAATATGGCCAAGTAGGAAAACATGGTTGAGAAAGACTAGAGTTTTGTTGACTTTCTTAAACTTGTGGTTGAACTGTAAAGCATATACCCCACTGTATGAGAGCAGTGATTAGAAGGACAGTGAAGAAAATGAAAAAGCAAATGTAAGTAAAATAAGCTTTGTTCTTATTAATATCTGTATACATTTTTATGGTATAAATTGCATGTTATGTTGTAGTGTAGATTTTCATAGAACATAAATGTCTATAGGTATTTTAAATGTAAAGTGTTGGAATCTTACCAGTGAATGATATATGTGTTAATGACGTTAAAGCAAACAAGTGCTTTTTTAGTTATAAGATGAACAAACTTTTTTTTACTGTAGCAAGATAAGAAAGGCTAATAGAAGCAAGTTAAAATTAATATGTTGTGATCTTTGGCTGCTGGAGTGGGGTGTAAACTGTAACGCACGCGCACATACACACACACACACACACACACACACATATATATATATATATATATATATATATATATGTGAAACATAGTAGTTTCCCTAGTCTAAGATAGTAATTTCAAATGTTTTTACAAGGGTGGATGTCTAGATTAATGTCCTTCATTTAAGCTGTAGACAGAATAATGAAAGGCGTAGAAAATGGTATATGTCATACATCTGCAGAGTTATTAGCTTCTTTTTCTTCCATTAGCAAATGCTCTGAGGGGCATACCTCTCAACCCCTTAGAGCAAGAAATCTGGACAAAGCCATAATGAGTGGGGGTAGGGGGACAAAGGTCCAAAATTGTTGACAATTTTTAAATATTGCTGTTACAAACTTAGAAAGTTGATAGAATAACAGGTTTTGCATTAGCATGAATTTTATAAAGTGATCTAAACTCAAATTTATGTCATTATTTTTTGAATTTAGTACGCAGTGATTTGCCAGAAAACCACAATTTTTGGTTAAACAGACCAAAAATATGAGGCTGAAATCTAGACATTCTGTGGAAATCAAACAGTTGAGAGGTATTGCTCAGGAGGGAGAAAAGAAGTCGGCAGCTGCAGGCAGTTGGCTGTGGGGGGAGCGGTCTGTGCATTGTGGTCTGAATGAAATTTACAAGAGATTCTTTCATATAACTGTAATTTTTTTATCATTGTTGACTGCTTTTACTTGATATAAGCTTTCTGCAGGTGCAAGCAATTAATCTTGAGAGTTCTGTGAGCTCTCCAACTCTCTGCTCAGAGAAATTTAACATTTGAAGGCATAGTGGCAAGCAGTTTAGAGAAGAATTAAGTTTGAAAATGTGAGAAGTGAGTAATTAGTAACCTCCCCAGCAGTTTTACTACTTCGCATTTAATAGAACAGCACATAATTTAGTTTGTTGACATAATGGTAGCCACTGTACTTTTGCTTAGGGCTAGCGGTTAATTTTTACTGAAAACATGCTAGCTGTTTTTCACATCTGGGAGGGAATAGAGATGATGAAATAACACAGGCTGTAAAATGCACTTTAGCATGGGCAACCTTCACTTCAGATTAGGTAGTAACTGTGGGTAGAGATTTCAATTCAGGGCAGCTTCTCCTATCTGGAGAGGTAAACATTTGTTGAAAATGTACATAGTTTTGTGTGTTTGTTTCAAGTTAAACTGGGATGATATACTCTGAAAATGTATTTAGCTTTTGTTTGGTTGTTTGAGTGTTTTCATTGAGGCAAAAAGTCTTGAAAATGTGACATAGGCTCAACTGGAAATGAGAGGAAGCAACTGCTTCAAAGATCAGCCTGCTAAATATTAGCATGTTCATGGACACCAAATTTTGGAACTGCAAATTCAAAAAAACTGTTATGTACATAGGTGGAAATAATAGTTTTCTATTACATCAGTTACTCTATCCATATTCTCGTAGAATGTAAATGGCCTCAAAGATATAGACAAAAGACAAAGTGTATTAAATTATATTAAGAAATGTAGAGAGTAAATAGTGTTGCAAGAGAGACATTTGGGTAGTGGTGTGCATGTGAATTCAGTAAAGAAATTATTTCAGGATGGACATTCAGCAGAATAACAGAAAAAAATGAAAAGGGCAGTAATGATTGCTAGAGGGGTTCCAGTAGTGATAGAAGAGGAAAAAAAGATTATAGTAATTGGTGGTAGTAATGGGTTATTTGCAAGGCAGGAGAATTAGGTTGGCATATATTTATATTCTTCCAAAAACTGCTGCTATTTTTTGGGAGAAATAATCAGCTTTCAGCAGGGAGTATTGCTTATGGGTGGGGACTGACATTTGATTTGTAATAGTGACAATTTATTAGGGAGACTAGAAGGGAAAATGTAACAAAGGAGGGTAGATTTCTGAAGTAATATATAAGAATATTTGGTGTGAAAGATATAAATTGAGCAGTGGAAAGTCCCAACCTACATATTACTTAGCAAGGTACAATAACTGTGTTGGACTGGATAAAATTTATATTTTGCAGGAGCATGTGTAATTAATTGAAAAACATCCAATGACTGTTTCAAATCATGTACCAGTAAAAAGCTGAGATAAAAATGCAGGATAATGAAGAAAAAGTGAGACACTGGGATTTTCCTATGTAAAAGAGATGAATTTAAGGAATGGGTAGTGGAAGTGATTTGAGAGTTATTAGAAAAGATAAAAATTTCTTCAGAAGGGTAACTGAGTGGAATAAAATGAAAATTGAGTTTGTTAGAAATTAAAGAAAAATAGAATTGGGAAATAAGTAATAGAAATTATTTAAAGAAGCTGACAAAGACAGATGTTGACTACATGACTCAAGCTGTGGATGTACAAAGCCACCTGGATGAAAATTGTATGCTTGCAAATTTAATACACAGTGAAAACAGTGGGATTAATAAGAGTAATGGTGATGAAGATCATTCCTTTGTAACAGTGGATGGACCAGATATTACTGTATTAGAAGTTGAAGATTGTTCAGATCTGGTCAGAAAAGATATTCTTGTAATTGGAGATTTATATATCAGAAGAACTGATACTTATATCCGCAGAGTATATAATGAACATGGAGTACTGTTATGGTTGCCAGGAGAATAGAAGATATGAAAGCCATGGAACCCCTTACTGTAAGGAAGTACGGAATTTTTTTTATTCATGTCGGTACAAATGATCTCATCCACAGTGACTCTCTGACTGTTTGTAGGAAACTTGCATCCCTCTTAGAGAATGTAGCTTGTACTGGTATTAGGATGCATTTTTCCCAAATTACATATAGGAGGGGTAGTGAGGTCACCGTGAATGAAGAGATCTTTTGGGTAAATACCCACATCAGTAAAAACAAAATGAAAACTCCAGCAAAGCTATAACTTCCACTGAGTGACCTCCCAAACCTCTTGTATCAGAGGCACATGGGATACATGCAGATGATCCTTATGAAAATCAGTTGTTTCAGCTAATTGGTGATTCTGAATGCCCATGACTTGTTTTGTCATTTTAATGGATAATTTCAGGCCAATAAAGCCCACCCCACCAGCTGAGGATATGCATATTTTGGCCTTGTTATGATCTCATCAGTACAGCACAAGCAGAGTGTTTGACTAAGCATTAGAAACACAGGGCTGTTATACCCAGCTGATGTCCATTATCATTAGGGTCAGTGCAAAAAATATCCCAAACAACAAACTAAAACACTCAGTGAGAAGGTCACTGAAAAAACAGTCAGTAAAAACAAAATGAAAACTCCAGCAAAGCTAGAACTTCCAGAGTGACCTCCCAAACCTCTTGTATCAGAGGCACATGGGATAGATGCAAGTGATCCTTATGAACCTCAGGTATTTCAGCTAATTGGTGAAAGCCGAAATATGCATATCCGCAGTTAGTGGGGTTTGGCTTTATTGGTCTGAAATTGTCCATTAAAATGACAAAACAAGTCATGGGCATTCAGAATCGCCAGCTGTTAGGGTTTGGCTTTATTGGCCTGAGATTGTCCATTAAAATGACGAAACAAGTCATGGGCATTTAGAATCGCCAATTATCTGAAACACCTGGGAGGTCACTCAATGAAAACTCCAGCAAAGCTAGAACTTCCACTTTATTTTTACTGATTGGTTTTTCATTGACCTTCTCACTCATTGTTTTGGTAAGTACCCACATGGTAACAATGTCCTGTTTTAAAAAATGGAAATGTGTAGAGCATCCAAGCCTGGGTTTGGGCACACGCATGTGCAGTCAGGATGGATACATTTTCCAAGATCAGGGAAGAGAATCTTTTGTAGCAGATATTTTGCAATATTTATTTATTTAACTTATTTTATTTTACATTTGTTAACCATGATAGTCCATCTGGGTGCAAGCCCATTTTCAGTGGAGGCCCGGGGAGAAAAGCCCTAGAAATACAAATGACATAGACATTAATATAAAAGGAACAAATATAAAAGAAAAAATACAAATGTACAATTGGCATCTTAGATATAACATCAAAATTATAGGAATAAGTTTTAGTATACAATGATATAAAAAAATGTGCAAGAAGGAATGAGTTGTTTAGTTAACATAGAAGTTATTTGAAAGTACGGTTAGCTTTTTTATCAGGCTAGCATAAAAACAGAAAGAGAAGAGGGTTAGAAGATGGGAATATATCAGGTATGTATAATATGTGACAAACACTAGGCAGGATTTTTGCCAGGTCGAAAATTTAACAGTTCACAGATAGCAACATTTGATGCATCTCTGATGGTTGTTAATGCTAGGAGCATTAATAATAAAGTTTTTTTTTTATTGGAAAATTTACTGCGTTCCCCCAAGATTTATATTATTGTTTGTGAAGCATTAACAAAATAAAAAACTGGGAGCAGAATAATATGAAACTATACTGCTTTATTATAACAAAACACAGGTTAAGTGCTTTCGTCTAACAATATGGACTTATGGTCTTTTTATTTTGTCACTGGTTTGTTTTCTGTGGTGATTTTGCTGTTACTTTTTTGTGAAACATGGTTAAAGAGCAATGACTGGAAACCAGTTCTGTCAATGTATAAATGTTTTTACAGTTACAGACATTTTAACAAAATATTCAGGTGGAGGTCTTATGATAGAGATTAAAGATAATTATGAGACCTGTGAATATTACATGTTCTGGTAACACCAGTACTATAAACTATATAACTGTGACAGTAAAGACAACCCTGTAACATACAACAATTGTTGGATTGTATAGACCACCAAAGTAAAGTGCTGAAGACGTAGAAGAATTCATAGATTTTTTTGCATGAAACACAGGAGGGATGAACAGTATTAGCTGGAGACTTAAATTTACCCAAAACAGACTGAAATAATATTGATTCAATAACATTAGTTTGGAAAGTATTTACAATGTATGTTCAGGAACAACAGATTGCTTCAGATTGTAAAAAAAACTACCAGGGAATGGAACACACTAGACATTGTGTGTTCCTAAAGAAATTGCTGTTCCTTCAAGGCAAGATTTAACATTGGTGATATGCAGTGATCGTGAGGTTGTAACGGTTAATTTGTTGCTAGATAATTCTGCCAAAGTGAAATCTAAACCAATGCACAGAAGGTTAATTACAGATTATATGGAAGCAAAACAGTCAATATGTAAAACTAACTGGAGTGATATATTCAGTGGAAAAACTGCAGATGGAATGTGGAAAGTTTTGAAAGAAAAATTGAGTGCACAAAATCAAAAAATGTGCAAAATCAGAATCTAGGCATGCATTAAGGGGATATATTTCCATAAGAACAAGATACCCGATTAAGTTGAGAGACAAAAAGTATAAGAAATGGAAGAGAGGTCAAACTATAACTTTGAAAACTGAAATAAACAAGCTGGACAAACAAATTAAGCATAGTGTGAGACAAGATCTAGAAAAATTTGAAGAAATGTTTTATAAGATATTGAGCATAACAGGAAACCTTTTTATAGACACACAAGGTGTGGAAGGAGTAAAGACATAAAAATTGATAAATTCTGTGCAGATTCTAAAATTTATTCTCAGACACAAGTGATTACAGTAAGTTTTACAAAATCTTATGCAAAATAGTTTGGCTCCATAAAAAGGGTGATAAGTCTTCCTAGTGGCATCTGGGTAACCTCAGATACCAGAATGAAATTAGATTATACTGAAAAAGAACTGTGCAAACTGGATCCAAACAAATCACAAGGAGGAACGGAATTAGTAATAATGACCTGAGAACACTTCAGCAAGAACTTATAGTACTATTATATCTATTGTTTACCAGGTCATATAAATATGAGAAGATTCCACAAGATTAGAGATATGCACTTATTAAACCTGTCTTTATGGGAAAGGGGAGTAGGACAAATCCAGAGTCATATAGACCCTTAAGTCTACTTTCATGTTGTGGAAAAATAATGGAGAAGGTAACATTGGATAAGTTATTGTCAGAATCGGATAAATTGAGACTTGAAACCATATATCAGCATGCATATGTTGAAAATAGATCCATTGCAACCTGTAACATGATGTTCTGTAACAATATAATAACAGCTATGAATGAAAGATTGTGCTGTGATGTAATTTATACAGATTTAACTTCAGCATTTGACAGGGTCATAAACAAAACACTGATCAATAAATTAGAACAACTGGGTACCAATGTACTCTTGATAAGATGGATAGCTACATGGCTTACAAATAGGACATGGCAAGTGTCATACAGTAATTGGACAGGTGAGATTCTTGGTTAAGGTCAGGGTGCCCCACAGGACTCTGTCATAGGCCCTTACTTGTTTAGATTATATCTTTTAGACCTAACTTTTTCGTCAGAGGTGTTATACGGTCTATATGCAGATGACCTGAAATTGGGTAAACTGATTACATGCGTTACAGAAAAGGCATGCCTGCAAAAGAACTTGACTAAGTTGATCATTTGGGTCCAGGACAATAATATGCTGATTAATACATCAAAAACTAACCATATGAGGTCTGGAAGACATAAATTGAAAGGTAAATATTTAATACAGCACACAGTGATTGAAACTGTAGACTCATTTAAGAACATTGGTATATGGGTAGATCCAGAGTTGAGTTTTTCTGTTCATATCAACCAATTGGTTAATGATAGTTATAGAACTGTAGGTTATATAAAAGGATTTATAAAGTCTAAGAAATCAGGAAATAATGAAGTAATTGTTAGTTACATTAGACCCAAATTTGACTATGGAATAACAATATGGAAACCTTATAAGAAAACAAACATGAATAAACTGGAAAGACTAAAATATCTGAAATTGTACAGTGTCTCTTATAAATATTTAAGAAGAGATCTTATTCAAGTATATAGGACATTTAGGAACAGCTACCTCTGGGAATGATTGGGGTTATCAAAATGAACTAGAGAATCATCAGACAACTTATGCAGGAGACTCTATAAGAATGAAAAGTGTACTAATTGGTTATCTGAGAGAGCAGCTAATGCATGAAACAGACTACCAGATTACATTAAACCAAGTACTAGTTTAGATATTTTTAAGAACAGCCTGGACACATATTATGGGAACAAGTGTTTTGGTATATTGGCAAGCTAGAAGGGCATTAATGCCCATGCTTGAAGTATCTGTATGTATGTATGTATGTATATAAGATAAAAGATAATCCACAGACAGGAAGAAAAGAACCAAAAAGCACAAAGTGCAGCTTTATTGAACAACAAACAGGTCAATAAATCAAGCGCTTTCGCCAGGCAAATACCTGGCTTTCTCAAGATAAAAAGTAGTGTAACTGAAAAGTTTAAATACTTAAGCATCTGATCACATGGTACTTAGTTCAACAAACATCCACTTAAGAAAGCAGTTAATTAGTAACTGAACTCAGTGAGTGAAAAGTATGCATATGAAAATGCAGAATAAAAGTTCAAATAGTGAAAACACTAAAAAATCATTTAAAAATCATTTAAAAATGATGTACAAATGTGTGCATAAAAATCACAAATATGTAAGATAAAAGACATTTACTAATTGTAACAAGAAAATCATAGCCTAGCCCTTCTCAGCTTTAGTACACTGGCTATATTAATGGCCTCATTGAGACCAGGGGATTTTGCAGCATTAAGTCTAAGCTGCCATAAAAGTTCTTTATATTCAAGGTGGGCTTCCCAGTCACCTCCTCTGGCATTCTGGGTCACCTGTTCAAGAACCATAAACAAGTTTCATGTTAGGGCAAGAAGCAAGATGTTTAAAACATTAGTGTCCTTCTTTTTTGTAATGTCATATTGATGTTCATAAATTCTTTTTCTAAGGGGTCTCTCAGTCTTCCCTATGTAGAAACTGCAACATTCTGTGCATAATCCTAAATACACCACCCCCTTTGCTCCGCAGTTGTAATATCGTTCAGCATCAAATCTAAATTTTCTAGATGGGAGATAAAAAGAACTATCATTCATGATAAAGGAACACTGCTTGCATGCCCCACATTTATAGGTACCAAGTTTAGGGGAACAATGCCTTGAATCTGATAGATGCTTTCTTTCAAATAACCCTTTTAGGTTAATATCCCTTCTAGTCACAAATTTGGGATGTTCCTGGAGTATCCCTTTAAAGTCATCGTGTAGCATCAAAAGTGGCCAGTGTTTAAGCACTGTGTGTTCCACCAGTTGGGAATCCTGTGAAAATGTGTGAATAAACCTATTATGCAAGTTAAAGTATTCCAAATTCTCAAACTGCTCAACTTGCTGAAAGACACTACCTAACAGCGGAAAATACTTGGTTTGTCTATTATCTGTCACTTCTTGGGCCATGTTGTTAACCAAGGAGGCAGGGTAACCTCTTTCTAAAAAAAGTTTTTTTAAAAACTCAACTTCTTCAAGAAAATATTCATCAGTGCTAGACATCTTAGATGCACGAATGAATTGCCCCTTAACCAAGCCCTTCTTCTGGTGAAATGGGTGACCACTGTCAAAATGAAGGTATGAATTAGAAAAGGTGGCTTTCCTAAATACCTTGGATTTAAAGGTGTGATTACAGTAGTCCTTCTGTATTGATATATCCAGGTAGTTCAGTACGTCCTTACTAACATTATAAGTGAAAGATAGAAAGTGTGTGGTAGAATTAATATAACTCATGAACTCAAGAAAGTTGCTCAGGGTTCCTTTCCACAATAGGCAGATGTCATCAAGGTATCGCTAATAATGGACTATGTATTGTACCCAATGTGTGGAAAATATAAAATTGTTCTCCCAGTAATGCAAAACTATGTTGGCGTATAATGAGGCACATGCAGCGCCCATCGCAACCCCCCTTTTCTGTTTAAACAGTTCTCCATTGAAAAAAAGAAAATTATTATCGCGAACAATTTCCATAAACTCAACAATTAAGCTGATTGTGTTGGAACTAAGGCCGGATTCAGAGGCCAAAACTTCATTGAACCACTCTAATCCAATAGAGTGTGGGATGCTGGGGAACAATTCTACAATATCAATGGTTGTCATAAGTAAATCAGGATGAATACACTATAACAGTACTGTGGTAGAGGAAAGAACTCCGCTCGTACTACAGGACGCCAAAAACAACGGAAAATTGATAATGGAAAATTCCAAAACACAAGTAGATAGTTCCAAAGCAATAGTAGGTAGATAAAGGTAGATCATCCAGTGTTGGCCAAAATAGTGGGTATCCCCAAGATACACAAATCCCTTGAACAACCACCCTTTCGCCCTATTGTATCAGGTTCGAGGTCCAAATCCTTTAAAATAGGTCAACTTATTGATGGATGGCTCAAGAAGGCGTATGACCACATCCCACACATCATTAAAGATTCTTGGAGATTTTTGGGGGCCATCACCAAGGATGTGTGGGACACCAATTTGATATTTTTGACAGTGGATGTGGTCGATTTGTTCTCATGCATACCTAGGACCGAAGGTTTAGAATATTTTGAAAGAAGTCTTAAGAGATTTACGGACTACTCATGGGAGAAAATTAGCCTTATATGTGACATGATGTCACTTGTGTTGGACCACAATTACATCTTATTCCAAGGAGAATATTTCAGGCAGACCAGGGGAGTGGCGATGGGAGCAGCTTGTGCTCCCATTTTTGCGAACCTGGTTATGGCCGAGTGGGAATCCGAAAGTGTTTTCAAAAGTTCTTATTTTAAGGACATTGCTTTGTACGTCAGATACCTTGACGATATATTTATTTTGTGGAAAGCATCTGTAGAGAGACTGAAGGAATTCATGATATATCTCAACCACACAGTGGAGTTTCTACAATTTACGCACGAGTACAGTCATCGAGAAATTTCATATTTAGACGTACTTCTGAGTAAGAATGAAAGTGGATTTACCTCCAGCACTTACAGAAAACCAACCTTTTCGAATGACTACGTACATTATAGCAGCAATCATCCACCACATGTATTCCACAATGTGTTAAAGGGACAATGCATTCGTGTGGCTAGGATGTCGTCCAACATTCACATCCTGGAATCTGAGCTTAGAACAATCAGAGATATGTTTTACAAAAGATCTTACCCTGAAAACATGGTCAATGAGGTCATAAATTATGTATACAAACAATGGGGTAAGAAATATCCTCCACTATTAGGTACTTACAAACCATCCATTAGAGATGGTACACACGAATCACCACTGGGTAGGGTATGTGTTCTCATGTATTCCCCCAGTATACACATCATCAAAGATATCTTGGAAAGATATTGGCATACATTGACGGTCATAGATAAGGACCAGATCTTGGGTAACAAACCGAGATGTGTATACAAAACAGCTCCCAATTTGAAAGCACTATTAGAGAAGGGTAACCACATGCAAATCAATTCAGCCACCTTCACAGGCACAGTCAAATGTGGCAACTGCAAACAATGTAAATACATTAACAACAATAAAAGTATAAGACTAGATGACGTCTGTCACACCACTATCAAATGTATAAGGGGAAACTGCAAAACAAAACAGGTGGTGTACTTGGCCGTCTGTAGCAAATGTAATGCTCATTACGTGGGTAAAACAGAGAGGCAGCTTAATAGACGCATCTACGAACATCTATATAGAATAAGGAAGCATGATAACAAAAATGCATTGTGCAGGCACATTTTGGAAAAGGGTGATGATCACAGCTTTTTATTTTCAATAATAGAACAGGTAGACATCACTGCCTTTGGAGGGGATTGGAAAATGAAACTGTCATCGTGCGAAAGTAAATGGCAAATTTTAACAGATTCCACGAGACCACCCGGTCTCAATGATTTCATCAGCATAAAACCCTTCTTAGCTCTTGAGTAACTTTTTTATGAATATCCGTTGTCTTGGCCATGATGATCATATATACTTATATTATATTATATTACATTTAATTTTACATTTGTACATTTTTTATGAAAGCTTATATGTATTAGAGGGACCAGCCGTGGCTTATCTAAGTTCATCATTATTCATTCATTATTATTTATTAATTATATACATACACATTATATACTTATACATATATATGTATTATAATTGTTCCATTTCGACTCCCAAACAACATTAATTGTATGTTGACGTTGAACTCCATGGGTTGCATACAAAAACTATGGTAAATCTTGGGGTATTTATTCAATATATCAAAATATTTATTATGTATATACATTATTCTATTCCCTACCTATTGTTCTTGTAAGTCTTGTGTTTTATTAGTGTAGGATAGTGTTTACATACCATGGAGCACTGTGTCTCTTTAAAACATTTGGCGCCTTTTTTAAATGTTTTTATGATTACAATGATTAATTAATTGATTTCCATAAGATGCTTATGAGGATGTGTGGGTGTGTATATATACCACGTTGCTCATGTGTTTTAGTTGTTCTGATGAAGGCTGGGGTACAGCCGAAAGCGCTTAACTTGGTTATAATAAAATAGTTCATTGGATTCACCTACTATTGCTTTGGAACTATCTACTTGTGTTTTGGAATTTTCCATTATCAATTTTCCGTTGTTTTTGGCGTCCTGTAGTACGAGCGGAGTTCTTTCCTCTACCACAGTACTGTTATAGTGTATTCATTTTCTCTTTATTTGTAAATCAGGATGAAATAACCTAATTTCTAAACCCTTGAGAAAATCCCAAGAATCCTTGCATACATGCTGTAGCGTAGAAGAGAATTTCTTTGTAATGTGGTAGCGTAGCTGGATTGAGATAATTTTCTTTATTCTCTGTTTCCTGCAAGTAATCAACAAAAGGTTCCAAAAAAGTCGTCCTGTGGCATATCATCTTTAGATCCACCCTGCTTCATCTTCTGCTTCTTTGTACAGGAATCCTTTGGTCCATCAGCTACAACATTACCTGTGTCAGAACTGCCACTATTTCCTGTTCTTTCACTTGCTGTGCAACTTCAGTTGGCAATAAAATTATTTATTCATGTCAGACTCCCCTAGTATTTTTGTTGATTGTTTTTGTTGAATTCTTTTATATACAACCAGCCTCCTTCTGTGCTTTTTTTAATTTGATTTGAAATTAAGATAGATGGAAGTAAAACTGTAATATTACATTTCCCTAACTTGAGAAAGGTATACTTAAAACAGTACATATTTACTTTAAAACCCTCACCTTTAAAATCATAAGTACACCTATCTACAATTGCAGGTACTGAGATCCTTGTTAATTCCATATAATAAGATCCTTTGTGTCGGGTTTAGCCCCCCCCCCCCGCACAACTACGTATGCGAGGTTAGATATTCACCTCAGAAACTGCCATTTTTCAAATAATCAGTGCTCCTAGACCCAGTCGGCGGCCCTCTTCCTCGTGGTATATGTAACTTGTGTTAATATTCAGTTATAGCACAACCAAAAAAGTCACTCGAACACTGGAATGTAATTCCAGAATGTAATTGTAAAACTCAGAAAACACAATAGAGGTCCAATACCACCAGGATTGATATAAAAACATGCAACTTTCTAAAACAAACTCACCCTCTTATTCCAAGCATGTTCGGGATACCCAAGATACATAAATGTGTAAAAAAAAAACCCTTTTAGAGCTATTGTATCGGCAAAGAATTCCAAAACACACCCTTTAGCAGTATATGTGGACTATTTCACCAAAGAAATCCCATTAAAAATAGATCACCTGCTTAGGGATTCATGGGATTTTTTAGGGAAGTTAACCAAGGAATTATGGAAAGAAGATTTATGTTTCCTAACAATAGATGTTAAAGATCTATTCACTACTATATCAAGAGAGGAGGGGCACCAAATGTTTAGTGAAAGTGTGTACAAATATTCTACATTACCTAATGACCAAATTCAACTAATTTTAGAACTTATGGAGGTGGTATTGGACTACAACTTTGTAGGATTTCAGGGTGAATATTATCGGCCAGTTAGTGGGGTTGCAATGGGGGCGGCATGTGCCCCCATTTACGCTAATTTGGTGTTGTTGGAATGGGAGCAGTGCCACGTATTCAATGGTCCTTTTTACAAGTTTATAAAGCTGTATGTAAGGTTTTTGGATGATATTTTTGTCCTTTGGGATGGAAATCAAGAATTACTGGATTCTTTCATGGACTACCTAAATGTGAGTACTACGTACTTCAAGTTTACACATGAATGGAATAGTAAAAGTATAAATTTCCTAGACACTACTATCACTTTAACATCAGAAGGCTTTCAGTCTAAAATATATAGGAAAAAGACATGGTGTAATAGTTACTTACATTTCTCTAGCAACCATCCCACGGCTCAAATATTAAGTTTGGTTAAAGGACAAGCAGTCCGAATAGCAAGGATGACTTCAGAGAAAGAAGAACTTAACAAGGAATTGAACAATTTAAACAACATGTTTATGGAAAGGGGTTACCCCAAGGAGAATGTCGATAAGGTGATAGACGAAATAAAAAGAGGTTGGGGTACTAGATATAAACCCCTTTTAGGTGTACCGCATGGTGTTCTTGAAAAACATGAGGATGAGAATTGTAACAATAAAAATAAGAAATATCAAAAAGCATGTATAATTGAATTTAATGGTTTTACAGAAGCATTCAAAGATACAGTTAGAAAAAAATTGGAGTATGTTGAAAATAAATAAGGAATTGTTTGAAGTAGTGGGAGCTGAACCTACTTTTACATACAGGGTTGGGATGAATTTCAAGACGGCTTTTGAGCAGTCATACAAGAAAGATTTGGGTGTAATGAAGGCGACTACCAACTGTGGACATTGCAAGCAATGTTCAAATATTTGTAGGGAAAATAGTATTCTATTGCACAATGGTGTACATAGTAGAGTACGCTATTGCAAGGGGAATTGTAACACAAAAATGACAGTATACTTGGCAACCTGTACAGTGTGTTGGAAAAACTGAAAGGGCCTTGAAGGAAAGAATGTTTGAACATTCTTATGACATCAAAAATAAAAAGGAAGCCAGTGCACTATATAAACATTCACTGACGTGTTGGATTTAAAGGTTTTAAATTTGGTATAATTGACACAGTGGGAATCAGTTATAGAGGGGGTGATGTTAAAAACTTGTTGTTAAATAAAGAACTGAAATGGCAGTTGAGGCTAAGGTCTAATTTCCCCCCAGGTTTGAATGAATATATTTCCATTAAACCAGTATTAGTGAAAAAAGCGATAGAAGTATAGTCACTAAAAGATGGTTACAATAATTTTATTGTATTTTATTAATTCTATTCATTGATTTTTGTTAAAAATACACTAGTATTGAAATTTTAAAATGCATTTTAAATGTTTTGTACGGATGAATATTTAATGAGTAATTTTTACTGAATTTCATACTGATATTCGAAAAGGGACCATATTGCTTTAAAACACTAATTGATTGTAATTGCATTTTGTGTATATGATATAAAATGGTTGAGTTTAAAGTTTTGTTTGTATCTGATGAAGTCTTAACTCTCAAGACGAAAGCGCTTATATTGTATTTAAAAATAAATTATTGGGCACTCGCTTATGGTATTGGACCTCTACTGTGTTTTTTAATATTCAGCTATGCCTACAGCTATATATGATGTTCATCATGCATACAGCTGCAGTCATAACAGATGGGTTTTCCTGCCGTCAGGCGGGTCCTCGGTCGGCCGAATTCCAAAGTCTAGGTCCGGCGTCGGATGTCGTCGCTTCTTCCCTGACATCAGTGCGACAGGGGTATAAAAGAACCAGCCGACGCCATTTTCTTCAGTCTTTCTTGCCGCGTGGTGCCCGAAGCAGAAGCAGTTCGCAAGTGCCGGTCAACCAGCTCCTGGGATTACGAATATTTTTCAACCGAAGACTTCTTGAAAGCTAAGTACCCCGTTGGGGAAACTTTTCTTGCCTCAGACCGATGTCAGACAAAGTTAATAATTGCATTTCATGTGGGAAGCAAATACCACATAAGGATTTCCATTCCCTCTGTATTCCTTGCTTAGGCCCAGACCACGATGTCTCGGTCTGTCGTTTTTGTGCTACATTCAACAGACGCACTATTAAGTGTCGGGCGGAGTTCGCCCAACACTATTTTGGCAAAAAGTTTAATTATAACATGTCGTTGGATACTCAGACTCCAGTTTTGAGTAAACGACGCAAAGATAAGGACCGACATACGAGGTCCGTGACTTCTACCGACACCATGCTAAAGCTGACTACAGGTGCTCCGGTTCTCAGCGAGGGGCCTACGCAGCCCGACTACCAATGACACTTCATTAGCGGTGTCTTCTGTGCCCGAGGTCGCAGGCTCTTCGGCCCACACCCCGACTACAGATACCGAAGCCACTCTTGGCGGGGAAACTCAGAGTTCAGACAGGCCTGCCACCTGACAAGGTGTCTTCAGGCCTTCATCTTCTTTTTCCATTAAGGCTTACACTAAATCTAAAGCAGCCATGCATTCTAAAAGACAAGCTCCACAGGGTCCCTCTCAAGGCCCCATGCCTAAAAAGCAGATGCTCAAAATGGCTGAGGATTTGATTACTCTTATCAGGGGTTCTCAACCCCCCTCGGCCAAAAGGCCCAGAGTGGAGGAAGAATACCCTTCCTCGGACCAGGCCTCCATTACTTCAGAACATTCTGAGGACCAGGAACATTCTTACTCCCCTTTCGAAGATTCTGATGCAGAGGAGTCCATTCCCTCTGTCTCCCCCCCTGAGGGCTACTCTTTTGGGGAAACCTTGCATACCTTGAGGGAACACTTCCACTGGGAAGGCCAAGAGTACTCAGACTCTAAGAAAAGGCTCAGGAATTTCCTCTTGCTCCCTCAGCACAGGCCTCTGGCTATACCTCCTGTCTTAGACATACTAGATGATGTGTATTCAGAGGCCAGCCTTAACCCAGATTCTTTACCTCCAGCTCCAGTCAAGCCTGACAGGTATTACCAGGTTCCTGATTCACACCAATTCCTGTACAAAATGACAGTATACTTGGCAACCTGTACAGTGCGTTGGAAAAACTGAAAGGGCCTTGAAGGAAAGAATGTTTGAACATTCTTATGACATCAAAAATAAAAAGGAAGCCAGTGCACTATATAAACATTCACTGACGTGTTGGATTTAAAGGTTTTAAATTTGGTATAATTGACACAGTGGGAATCAGTTATAGAGGGGGTGATGTTAAAAACTTGTTGTTAAATAAAGAACTGAAATGGCAGTTGAGGCTAAGGTCTAATTTCCCCCCAGGTTTGAATGAATATATTTCCATTAAACCAGTATTAGTGAAAAAAGCGATAGAAGTATAGTCACTAAAAGATGGTTACAATAATTTTATTGTATTTTATTAATTCTATTCATTGATTTTTGTTAAAAATACACTAGTATTGAAATTTTAAAAATGCATTTTAAATGTTTTGTACGGATGAATATTTAATGAGTAATTTTTACTGAATTTCATACTGATATTCGAAAAGGGACCATATTGCTTTAAAACACTAATTGATTGTAATTGCATTTTGTGTATATGATATAAAATGGTTGAGTTTAAAGTTTTGTTTGTATCTGATGAAGTCTTAACTCTCAAGACGAAAGCGCTTATATTGTATTTAAAAATAAATTATTGGGCACTCGCTTATGGTATTGGACCTCTACTGTGTTTTTTAATATTCAGTTATGCCTACAGCTATATATGATGTTCATCATGCATACAGCTGCAGTCATAACAGATGGGTTTTCCTGCCGTCAGGCGGGTCCTCGGTCGGCCGAATTCCAAAGTCTAGGTCCGGCGTCGGATGTCGTCGCTTCTTCCCTGACGTCAGTGCGACAGGGGTATAAAAGAACCAGCCGACGCCATTTTCTTCAGTCTTTCTTGCCGCGTGGTGCCCGAAGCAGAAGCAGTTCGCAAGTGCCGGTCAGCCAGCTCCTGAGATTACGAATATTTTTCAACCGAAGACTTCTTGAAAGCTAAGTACCCCGTTGGGGAAACTTTTCTTGCCTCAGACCGATGTCAGACAAAGTTAATAATTGCATTTCATGTGGGAAGCAAATACCGCATAAGGATTTCCATTCCCTCTGTATTCCTTGCTTAGGCCCAGACCACGATGTCTCGGTCTGTCGTTTTTGTGCTACATTCAACAGACGCACTATTAAGTGTCGGGCGGAGTTCGCCCAACACTATTTTGGCAAAAAGTTTAATTATAACATGTCGTTGGATACTCAGACTCCAGTTTTGAGTAAACGACGCAAAGATAAGGACCGACATACGAGGTCCGCGACTTCTACCGACACCATGCTAAAGCTGACTACAGGTGCTCCGGTTCTCAGAGAGGGGCCTACGCAGCCCGACTACCAATGACACTTCATTAGCGGTGTCTTCTGTGCCCGAGGTCGCAGGCTCTTCGGCCCACACCCGACTACAGATACCGAAGCCACTCTTGGCGGGGAAACTCAGAGTTCAGACAGGCCTGCCACCTGACAAGGTGTCTTCAGGCCTTCATCTTCTTTTTCCATTAAGGCTTACACTAAATCTAAAGCAGCCATGCATTCTAAAAGACAAGCTCCACAGGGTCCCTCTCAAGGCCCCATGCCTAAAAAGCAGATGCTCAAAATGGCTGAGGATTTGATTACTCTTATCAGGGGTTCTCAACCCCCCTCGGCCAAAAGGCCCAGAGTGGAGGAAGAATACCCTTCCTCGGACCAGGCCTCCATTACTTCAGAACATTCTGAGGACCAGGAACATTCTTACTCCCCTTTCGAAGATTCTGATGCAGAGGAGTCCATTCCCTCTGTCTCCCCCCCTGAGGGCTACTCTTTTGGGGAAACCTTGCATACCTTGAGGGAACACTTCCACTGGGAAGGCCAAGAGTACTCAGACTCTAAGAAAAGGCTCAGGAATTTCCTCTTGCTCCCTCAGCACAGGCCTCTGGCTATACCTCCTGTCTTAGACATACTAGATGATGTGTATTCAGAGGCCAGCCTTAACCCAGATTCTTTACCTCCAGCTCCAGTCAAGCCTGACAGGTATTACCAGGTTCCTGATTCACACCAATTCCTGTACAAAAGTCATGCGGCTGACCCAGAAACTATTTCACAGGGTCCCAAGGGAATTAAGGCCTCCACTGCCAAAAATCCATTACCTTCAGAGAGAGATTCCAGAGCTTTAGAAAGGTGGGGGAAAAAGGGTTTACACCTCGGCCACCTTAACCATGAGGGCATTAAACTGTCAGTTCCATATGTTAAAGTATCAACAGTTTTTGTTATCTCATTTGAAAATTAAAATGTCACAACCTGAACAACCAGACTTGAAGGAGTTGCAGGATTTGTTGCATAGTGCAGAGCAAGTGGGTAAACATACCTTGCAATGTGGTTTTGATGCTTTAGAGGCCTCATGTAGAGCTGCTGTTACAGGATCAGTCATACGTAGACATGCTTGGCTCAAAGAGCAAACCTTGCCAGATCATGTCAAAGCTAAATTACTAGATGCACCTCTTCAAAAAGATGTATTGTTTGGTGTTAAAGCTGAGGAGGTATTAAAGAAAATGGAGGAAAAGGCAAAATCAATGCAAACAGTGAAAGATTTCCTACAGCTACAACCCCCACGCTTCAGTAGAAATTGGCCTTCAAAAAATTGGTCCTTTCCAGCCACGGACAGACCTCAAAGAGGTAGATACAGGCGGCTGAGGGGTAGAGGGCAATCTCAAGGATCATTTAGAGGCAGACAATGGCAAACACCTACGCCAAGAGGGGGTGAGGATAGTTCACAGCCATTCAGAAAGCAGACCCAATGACTTTCCCCTTTGCATTCCAAGCAAGGCTCAAATGGCAGCACCTTTAGGCGGAAAACTGGCATTATTTTCAAAAAATTGGCATATTGTCACAAAAGACAAATGGATCCTGGACATTATAGACAGAGGCTACAGATTCCACTTTCACACCCTTCCAAAAATGAGAGGCATGCTAAACCTGCCACACAATCAAAGGACAGAGGCACAAAAACAAATTTCAGATCTCATGGACATGAAAGCTATTCAAAAGGTACCTGCACAAGAACAGGGTCAAGGTTTTTATTCCAGACTATTCCTGGTACCAAGGAAGGGCAAAGATTGGAGACCTATTTTGGACCTATCCATCCTAAACACATATTTACTCGTACCAAAGTTCAAGATGCTCACATTACAGCAGCTTCTTCCCATGCTGGGCAAGGAGTCTTGGCTGGTAACATTGGACCTCAAGGAGGCATACCTGCATGTCCTAATCAGACAAGATTGCAGAAGATACCTCAGATTTCTTGCAGGTTCATCCCATTATCAATTCTCTGCATTGCCCTTTGGCTTATCTACTGCGCCCAGAGTGTTCACGAAATGCCTGGCATCAGTAATTGCCTTCTGCAGACTTCAAGGGATACAAATATACCCATATTTGGACGACTGCCTGACCAAGCGGACAGCAAACGCACTCTTCTGAAACACCTGGCGTTTGTAATAATGTTGTTGAAATCTCTGGGATACACAGTCAACAAAAAGAAGTCAAGACTAATACCCTCTCAAACAATAATTTTCCTGGGTGCCAGCTTGGATACAAGCACCCAGATGGCCTACCTCACGCCAGAGAAACAAGGGCAATTAACTCAATAC
Organism: Protopterus annectens; assembly: GCF_019279795.1. NCBI lineage: Eukaryota > Metazoa > Chordata > Ceratodontiformes > Protopteridae > Protopterus > Protopterus annectens. The sequence goes on from NC_056728.1 coordinate 988,108,512, forward strand.
TTCAGATAACTGGCAACCTTCACCAGGCTGACTGCAAGGAAAATCCTGCAGGCTCTGGGATTTCTGGCATCTTGCATCCTGCTAATCCCATGTGCAAAGCTGCATATGAGGAAACTTCAGTGGTACCTAAAAAACTTATGGTCTCAACACAGCCACAGTTTGGAAACAATCATACCACTGATTCCATGCCTTCAAAAGGAATTTCTTTGGTGGGCTCAAGCATGCCAAAGAAACATAGGTCTCCCATTCTGCAAGACTCAAGCAAATCAAGTCATCACAACAGACGCCTCGGACTACGCCTGGGGGGCACACATGACAGATCGGTGCATTCAGGGCAAATGGTCACAAAAAGAAAAGCACCTACACATCAATCAAAAGGAAATGCTAGCAGTAATAAATGCTATTATGGCTTTCAAACACCTACTGCATCCAGGCCAGCTATTGATAAGGACAAACAACACCACAGTGATGTGGTACATAAACAAACAGGGAAGAACCCATTCATACCCCCTATGCAGGCTAGCTATGTCTCTTTGGAACATGGCTCTGGAATTACAAATCCAACTTCAAGCACAGTTCCTGCCAGGCAAGGAAAACATGCTGGCAGACAACCTGAGCAGAAATATGACAGATCCACACGAATGGAAGTTGCATCCTCAAATTTTTACAATGATAATTCAAGCATGGGGAAGGCCAGACATAGATCTCCTTGCCACCCACAGAAATTACCAATTGACAAAATTCTGCTCAAGGACCTTTCATCCACAGGCCTGGAAAGTGGACGCACTCTCTTTCAGTTGGACAACAATGACGGTTTATGCCTTTCCTCCTCTTCCACTGCTGCCCAAAGTTCTATTAAAAGCCAGAGCAGACAGACCAAAGATGATTCTCATTGCTCCAGACTGGCCAAGACAACACTGGTACCCACTCATGAGGAGCCTGACGCATTCCACACCATGGATCCTGCCTCTAATGCCTCTTCTACTGACTCAGCACAACTTCAAAACTCTTCACAGTCAGCTGAAAACACTCAATCTAGCCGCATGGAGGATTCCTTAAATTCACAGCAGACCCTACTCTCCAAGGAGGTGCAGGATGTCATTTTGGAGGCCAGAAGGCCTTCTACTAGAAAAACCTACTCCGCAAAATTGAAACGTTTTTGTGCCTGGAATCAGAAAAAGGGTCAGAATCCTGGAATACTGAATTTACCTCAAATATTACAGTACCTAGCCGAGCTGCTAAGCAGTGGACTTTCATTCTCCTCCATCAAAATCCATGCCTCAGCCATTTCTGCAGAGTACAACACTGATCCTCCTTTATTCTCTCACCCTCTCTTAAGACAGTTCCTCAGAGGGGCTAAGAATATAAAACCCCCAAGGAAGCAACCAGTACCTGCTTGGGACCTCAATTTCATTCTAGAAAAACTAACCCTGCCTCCTTTTGAGCCAGCTGCTTCAACAGATCTGCAATAGTTGTCATGGAAAACAGCCTTCCTTCTAGCTATCACCTCAGCACGCAGGGTTTCGGAACTACAAGCCCTCATGGCTGTGCAGCCTTTCATCATTTTCCATCAGGACAGAGTTTCCTTACGAACCAATCCTTCATTTATGCCAAAGGTAGTATCCAGGGTGGCATTGAATCAGGCTATCCACTTACCTACCTTTTACCCTAATCCACAAAACAAAGGGGAGAGACTACTACATTCCTTGGACATTCACAGACAGCTCCGTTATTATTTGGACAGAACAAAGCCTTTCAGAAAATCAGAGCAACTCTTTGTGTCCTATGCTACAGGTGCTCAAGGGAAGCCTATTTCCAAACAGACAATCTCAAAATGAATAGCCCACTGCATATGCTTTTGTTACTCTTTTCATGGTAAAACTGTACCTACAGGCATCAGATCTCACTCCACAAGGGCCACAGCTACCTCTGCAGCTTTCCTCAGGGGGGTTCCTACCAAAGATATTTTGGAAGCAGCCACTTGGAGTTCTGTACATACTTTCTCCAAGCACTTTCACCTGCCATTATACTCCAAAACTAGAGCCGGCTTTGCCATTGCAGTCTTGCAGGGCATCCTGGCTCCTCCTAGTTCCACTTAGTGCCTACCACCCCTTTATTAGATTTGGGATTCTACCCATCTGTTATGACTGCAGCTGTATGCACAATGAACATAGTACAGTTTTGTATCTACCATAAATGTAGATGTTCGAGTGCTAATACAGCTGCAGTCCAGGTTTCCCTCCCTCCGTCCCCTCTTGGGACAGGCCTAATGGCTAACACCTCCTCATACAACCTCATTGGGGTATTCTTTTATGGTGTATTTGCTTGCAACTACTGTTTTTTGATTATATTGCATTTGCATTATTACATAAATTTATGTTTTGCCTTCCTTCTGGGGGCACCTGACATCTGGGGCAAGAAAAACTGAAGAAAATGGCGTCGGCTGGTTCTTTTATACCCCTGTCGCACTGACGTCAGGGAAGAAGCAACGACTTCCGACGCCGGACCTAGACTTTGGAATTCGGCCGACCGAGGACCTGCCTGACGGCAGGAAAACCCATCTGTTATGACTGCAGCTGTATTAACACTCGAACATCTACATTTATAGTAGGTACAAAATTGTACTTTTTCAACAATTATTATTGATTTTTGCAACTAATACTTACATTGTATTAATAACTGTCTAGTTTAATGTAGAAAGTGCTACGGACTGTATTTAAGCTCCTATCCTGAGAAATGGAGCAATGTGCACTCATTTAACTGTAGTTTCATGCTGTCATTTTTATAGAAAATGCAGATTAGCTCTACAGCAACCGCGAAGTGGTCTTTAGTGACTAGCAAACTTGTCTAAATACACAGCTTTATTCTACTGAATTAGCGACTTTAAAGCTGCAGTAGTTGTGTTTAATCTATGGTGGTTTTGTACAGAAACTACCGATTAGCTCCACAGATATGTAGAAATGTTCATTAGAGTCTAATAAGCTTGTCTGATTAAACAGTGTAGTCCTACTGAGTTAGCGACTTTTAAGGCTTGCAGTAGCAATGTTAATTATATTGGCTTAATAAGATTGTGTATATCACAGCATGATTAAAAAGTTACTTTTAAAAACAAGACTTGTAAGCATATATAAATGTGTACAAAGGCAGTCAAGCCTATGTGGTACTGTTTGTTATAGTGAACTGGTGTTTGGTGAAAACTACTTTGTATAACACTATTAACCTAAATAACCAAGTTTTTGGAAGTCTGATAAGCAAATCTGCCAATTTATAGCTATAGTGACTAAGAAGATTAGTGTGCGTACTGTTTATTCTTAACCTGATTGTTGCTTGAAATGGTACAGAAGTCAGGAAGCCAATTGAATTAATTGCTTTAGGTCTACAGCCGGGGCACTGTGAACCCCTTCAGATATTGAAACTGCTTTACCATTTAACCTATTCACTCTGTCTATTTCATTAATCTTTCCCCACAAGGTAGTATCCCCTGTAACAGAAGTCCTGCTAAGCCTACACTAAAAGAAGGACGCTACACACCAGAATCTAAAACTGTAAAGCTGTTCTGTGCCGCCCGTTGACCTAACCATCCTACCAAGGTTACTACATATAAATTCTCTCTGTGAATGCCACAGCTGCTGACCTGGGTCTGTAGCACGTTTTAGTTGCCAGAATTAATGCACCAATTCCTAAAGGAATACTGGATGCCTAATGAGTAATTGCCCATATATTAAAATAAATTGGATGCAAAACTGAATAATTTTACTAAATTGGAAGTAAAATATAGTGTTCCCCAAAAATAAAGCAAAAAAATTGGAAGTAAAACAGTAACATTACAGTCCCCTAACTTGAGAAAGGTATACTTGAAACAGTACAAATTTACTTTAAAACCCTCACCTTTAAAATCCTAAATACACCTACCTACAATTGCAGGTACTGAGATCCTTGTTAATTCCATATAATAAGATCCTTTGTGTCGGATTTAGCCCTGCTCCTCTTGCCCTCACTGAGCTCGGGCTCGCTTCATACCCCTCCCTGCTCTCAATTCTCACCCGCACCCACTGCTGCTAGCTTTATAGCCGCAACACCACACCTCTCCTATCGGAACCAATCAGGATCTTACTCCTTAGCTTTTCCCATCCCTCACATCCCCCTTCCTGTCCCTTTCAGAACCAAATCAGTACTGTACTGATTATTCTAACCCAGCCCTTCACCCCTCCCCTTGAGTATATATTTTTGCTATCCACAAAATCCTGAGGGCCCTATATTTAAAACATTAACCTAGCCTCCAACTATGTTACCATCCAAAACTATATCACAACTCCCACTGCTATCCCTTATGGTAATTCTATATCTCCTCTCCACTTATGAAATCAGTCCTACCAAGGATTTCACCACCCAAAATGTCAAACAGCATCACTTGGGTCAAACATGGCAGGTCACCCATTAGTTACTTCTATACCCAAATCCTTAACCCCAACATTCCATCAGCCTATCCAACCTAGGTACATTAGCTCAAAAGCGAAACATTATCAAAGACTTGTATATAAATTCCTTAAGCTAATTATAACCCTATACTACATCCTCATTATGGATGGAGATATTCACCCAAACCCCAGCCCTTCCACTCCAGCCAGCTCAACCATATACAACTATAAGCCTACCAAATCACTGTCTATAAATAGGTCCACCAACTCCCTACTGGTCTCCCATCTAAATATTAGAAGTATAAATAATAAGGTGAATAACCTACATGCCCTCCTACAAACCCAGTCCCCTGATATTCTATGCCTAACGGAGACCTGGCTAAAACTATCATCCTCAGATAATGAACTTTTACCACCTGGGTACAATATACTTAGGCTTGACCGCACTACCAGGAAGGGATGGGGTAGCTGTACTCTTTAAATCTACCCTAAATGTTACCTTAAACCCCACTCAGCAACCCCAGGTTGATAAAGCAGAAATACTTCCCACCAAGTTACAAATTAATAAAAACAAATGCATAAATATCTGCTTGTACATTCCCCCAGGGAATAATACCAATACTGTTGAAGATACCCTCCACTGGTTATCTGATAACTATACACAAGAAACAATAGTACTCGGAGATTTTAATATTGACTGGATCACCTTCTCCTCTCAATTTCCTACCACCCATGTAAACCTACATGGGTTCGCACAGGTCAAATCCACCCCAATCAGAATGGGTAAACTCAACCAAAAAGAGAGTATATTAGACTGAATATTAATCAACAGCCCCCACAAATGTACACATCATGGACCATCCCGTATGACCTTAGTGATCACTTTATCACCTGTATTTGTGAACACAAGTTCTATAATTCCCACCAGCCCACATATAGAACAGTAAGAAATAAAACCTTTCATCCCGACAAGTTTCAGGACGAACTTAAATCTTGTAATTGGACTGCCCTAAAGCATTTACCCCTAGAGGAAGCAGTTACTTTAAAAATAAATTCCTTACCATCCTTGATGCTCATGCTCCAGTTTGTTTCACTAGGATCAAAACAAAAGCTGTACCATGGCTCTCCAAAGAAACCAAAACAAAAATCATAGTCAGAAATAGGGCCTGGACTACATGGCGTACTAGAAAAGCCCCTCTAGATCAAATTAATTTTCGACAGATAAGGAATGAGACTAAAAGATCCATCTTACTAGACAAAAAAATTATTACTTCCAGCTCCAGCAAGGAAACCAAAACAGCCCTCAAAAATTCTGGGCAGATATAAATAAACTACTGCACCCAGGTCAAACTACCACCCCACCTCCCTCAGGCTATATGGATAAACCATCAGAAGATGTAGCTAACACCTTTAATAGTTTCTTCACTGAGACTATCCAAGCCCTAGCAAGCCAATTACCCATGAACCCCTTTAACACCCAGGATACCAATTCCAGTTCCCAGCCATCCTTTAGCTTCCACCCAGTCTCTATATCTTTCATTCGTACTCTAATCAAAAAACTAAAACCCACTACCTTAGCCACTGACCTTCTCCCTGCTGAATACTTACAAAAAGCTGCAGATACCATAGCGTACCCCATCTCCATTCTAATTAATTGGATCATATCAGAAGCCACAGTCCCCTCTATCTGGAAAATATCTCGGGTTATACCCCTCCATAAAGGTGGTAGCTCTACTGAATTATGTAATTATAGACCAATAGCTATCTTGTTACCTCTGGCCAAAATCATGGAAAGATGCATTCACAAACAACTTCTCCACTTCCTAATTCAAAACAGCCTACTAGCTAATACACAGCATGGCTTCAGACCGCATCATAGTACCACTACTGCCCTCCTCACCTTTTCTAATGCTATAAATTATAACAGGAACAACAACAGATTATCCTCAGTTCTTTTTCTGGACCTCTCTAAGGCTTTTGATATGGTTAATCACCAACTGCTCATCCGCACCCTGAAAACAATGTCTCTAGACAATCATTCTCTTCTATGGTTTCAATCTTATCTGTACAACAGACAACAAGCCATCCTGTGGAAAAACAAACTATCCAACCTCCTACGCAACACCCTAGGTGGTCCCCCAAGGGTCTATTCTGGAACCACTGCTGTTCTCCATTTTTATTAATGACCTCCACACAATCATCTCAACAGCCAACTGCATTCAATATGCAGACAATTCCACGTTGATCTGCACTGGCACCTCTTATACAGAGCTGCAGACAACTACTCAAAGTACTTTTAACTTAGTTGAAAATTGGCTTGCAGACCACTGTCTGATTCTAAATGCCAAGAAAACAAAGCTCCTACTTTTCTCCCCCACCCAAAGATCCCCGACATTATCGCTCTCCATTAAGTCTAATAATGGTACCATAATCTCCCCAGATACCCACACCAAACTCCTTGGGGTTATTGTAGATAACAATCTCAAGTTTGACATGCACGTTAACAAATCAAAACCATTAACAGAAAACTGGGCTCACTGTACAGGATAAAGCCATTCCTAACCCCATCTGCTAGGACCGCCATTGCCCACTCCCATCTACTCTCTGCCCTCTTCTATGCTTCCCCTTTACTTGCCAACTTAAAGCAGAATTCAACAGAATCTCTAGATGCCACAATAACATTGCCAGTGTTGCCACTGGACTGCCTTATAGGACACATCACTGCATAAACCTAAAAAATCTTGGCTGGCTAGAGCTACCTAGGCAGATTCAGTATAATCAACTTATTGTGGCACACAAAGTACTGAACCAGCCTGATAATACACCTGTGTTGAAAAACATCATCTATCCCCAAACCAACCTCAGACCACTTCGCTCATCTAATAGACTGGTAGTACAAACTGTCAAATCCAACAATACAGCCGGAGACTTCCTGTTCACCAACAGTGTTGGCAAAACTTGGAACTCTCTACCTGTTAACATTACCCTAATCACAATGGCTATGCCCCTGCTCCAAGCCTAAGTGAATATTTAGTCTTACATATGTATTAGTACTATTTCTTAATTTAAATCAACTGTGTTATAATGTTAATCTAGATTAGTTGTTTGTTAGATGGTATAACTTGTACTCCTAAACAGAGTCTGTATATTGTGTTGAATCTGTATGATGTTAAGTCTACTTTTGTAACTTCATGTGGATCTTTTCTCACTGGGCCTCTGCTGAAAATGGACAATTATCCAGTTGAACTATCCAGGTTAACAAATGTAAAATAAATAGATGAAAGAATTAGATTACAGAAAGTAAATACGACCGAAAATGTAAGAATATTTTTAAAGCATTCAAACACAGTAATCCAGACTATTAAGAGATATTCATGTGGTATAACACAAATGAGGAGAATATACTGCTGTTCGGCTAAACTAATAACAGATAAAGTACTACCACAAAACACAGAGTAACAAAGGAAAAGAAGGAAATAAGTAAAATGCCACTATGGAAGCAGCACATAGAGAAAACTATAAAGCAATTAAGACAAGAAGTTAAAAAATATAAATAAGAGACCAGATCATCAAAAATACTTAGAAAGATAGATGTGGTAAAAAAAACAATGCACAATAACAAAACAGATCAGAATTTATCCTATACTATTGCTAATAATAAAGTAAAAATGTCAGAAGAGGCAGAAAAACTTAGAAGTTATGCAGATTAATATAAAGGAAAAGTGCAAAATAAGCAGTTCATTGAAGACCTGTACAATAATTTTGAGAGAGCTGGGAAACAAAGCAAAATGAATAGAAACTGTACAGAAAAAATGCACATTTTGGAGAAGTATTTATGAAGACTGCAATAAACATAACAGATATGCTGAAAGGATAGAAGAAACTGTAAGGAGCTCTGAAGCAGAGGATCTGGCTAATAACATTGACATTTTTACAGAAAGATTTAGCCCTGAGTAAGAATTAATTACATGTGCATCCAAAAGAGACATCAGCCTTGTTAACAACTGGAAAAATGCTTCTTAAGAGTGAACCTTCAAGCTATCCAAAGAACTGTAGACCAATAACTTGCCTTTCGACAATATACAAATTATATACCGGAATTGATACAGACAGAGTTTATAGTTATTTAGGAAAAAAAATCAAATTGTGACAGTAGAATAAAAGCGTAATAAAAGAAAGTCTTATGGAACAAGGGACCATTTGCTGCTAAATAAAGCCACAATAGAGAATTTTAAAAAGGGGAGAATGTAGAAAAAAAGCATTTGACAGCATCTCGTGTTCATGGATGAAGGCATGATTACAGATGTATAAGCTGTACCCTACATTGATCAGTTACATTACAGGGTCCATGAAACAGTGGCAGACCACTTCTTAGTTGAGCTATGACAAATGGCAAATTATTATCCCAGGGATAAAAATGCAAAGGGGGATTTTCCAGGGTGATTTTTTGTCATTGCTGCTATTTTGTCTTGCCCTTAACCCATTAAGCTGTTTACTTATTTGACTAGGCTGTGGTCACAGGGTGGCTTCTGGAAAGCAACTTTGTTTAAAGAGTTCTCATCTACGTTTTGTGGATGACTTACAACTGCACAGTTAATCGTATAAGGAGTTGAAAGCACAGCTACAAATGGTTAGCATTTTCTCAGATTTTATAAGAATGATATTTGTCCTTGATAAATGTATTAAAGCAACCTTTAAAACAGGAAAGCTGCAGCACGAAGAAAATATCAGTTTGCGACAGGAATGTGATATAGAACTTCAGTAGGAGGAAGTGTATAAGTAGTTTCAACTAGGTGAAGGATCAACAGTAAAGCATGAACAAATGTAAATAAAGTTCAGTAAGGAATACGTCAGAAGACTAGAACTGATATTGAAAATTGTCTTGGCATGTAGGAATAAAGTCCAAGATGTAAATCAATTTGCTGTTCTTGTTCTAACTTACAGTTTTGAGGTGATTGACTGGTACCAAAATTATTGGATTGATTGAACATGAGAACAAGAAAAATGCTTTATGTTTATCAAATGAAATATAAAAATCAGTGTATGCCAAGATTATATATTCCGTACTGTGAAGGAGGTATGAGCCTCCTCAAAATTAATTACATGTATAGATATGTAGTTGTAGGACTGCTGATCTCATCATATCCAAACAGTGCGAAAGTTTTGAAACATGACGAGAAGAAGGCTAAGATGATATCTTTGCTTAGTTTAGCAGATGGATATCAGTGTCAAGCAGGAATGGAAATCAGTAGACACAAGTCATATACTGCTAGATCAGGTTTCATTTAAATGTAGTTTGTTAGACAAAACTGCAGTAATCTCTTTGCATAAGTCTAGAAATGTAGTCATATTAAAGCAGACATATATCTTCATTTTACAATTTACATGTAGATTCAATAAGAAAGACATGTTTCTGTAACCTTCAGTCAAGAATACTGATAAGAATAAAATGTGCTAACAGAATGTGTAGTACATTGATTACAAACAGGCTTGGCAACCAAGGTTAAAGAGGCGTGTAGAAATTTACAGGGTTTTGGTATTATTAGGAGATGCTTCAGAGACAGTGAGTGAGTTAGTTTATTCAGATTGATAAGAAAAAGTTATTGCAGTGCAGTTCTCAGAAGTTTTGTACAGACATTCAAGAGAGTGCAGAAATCAGGTCAAATATCCAGCATTTCAGAATATTAATTATATTATTCAGGAGGAAAAGAATATGAGTGTAGAAGCTACAGGCATAATAATTCAGTCTATTTCAGTTTATCAGCTCTGTTTCTGGAAAATATTAAGATTTGATTTCGATATTGTTGACATCTACCTGCACTGTACATAATAAAACATTCTTAACTGAACCACAGTGTATGCAGAATTTTATTCTGAAAGCTAAAAGAAGATTTGGCACCTAAAGGAAAGACTGGCCCCTCTTCACCACAGTTCTGGGTAATTAAAAGATAAAGACATTAATTCCAGTTTCTTTCAATTATTTCCAGTTCATTCCAGTATTCTATAGATGTTCATCGTGTTTCACTGTTGCAGTCCTAACTAATGGGCTATCCGGCTCCCTGTATCCCTCGATCGGCCAGAATACCAAAGGTAAGTAAAAATGACATCGGCTGTCGGTTGTAAAGGATGTCAGGACGTCCGATACAAAAGGAGGCAGCCAGCGTCACTTCCTCAGTCTTCCTTTTCCACAGAGCCTGAAGCAGAAGTAGTTCTTGCACGAGTGCCGGTCGGCAGTTTACCTTTTTTGGTTTCCGACTACAAAGTTGAAGTCAACTACAGCTAAGTACCCCGTTGGGGATTCTCTTTTCTTGCCTTAACGAATGTCAGAAAAAGTTAATAATTGTCTTACCGGTGGAAAGCAGATTCCCCATAGAGATTTTAATTCCTATTGCATTATTTGTTTAGGCCTTGACCACGACGTTCCTAATTGTGATCTCTGTGCCTCCTTTAATCCGCATACTATTCGCCGTTGGGCTAAGCTTTTAGCTAAACATTTTGGGGTTTGGCCTAAGTTTGTCGGTATGGTGTCTGCTGGTCTTTAGGCTTCGGTTATCCCCAAGAAACGTAAGGATAAGGACCACGACAAGCTTCAGAAGGGTAAGTCCTCAGATGATGTTAAGATGGTAGTCAGCCAATGAGGCGCCTTTGCAGCCCCTGCAGTCCGCGGATTTTCAACTGCAGGCCTCGGTTAAGACCATTTCAGAGTCCCCCAGGCCTTCGGCCTCCATTTTGCCTTTGGACATTTCGCCTGTCGTCTCTTCAGCTGGAGCTAGAGCCGCTAAGCTGACTCCGGTGTCCGAGGCCTCCATTCTTCCTTCAGACAGCAAGCTCATACCGACGACCTCTACTGCAACTTCGGTGGTTGCCAGGCCTCCCAATTCCTTCAGACTTGCAGGTAAATCTTCCATTTGTAAGCCTGTGAAAAAGCAGGTCCCAGTTTCTTTTCTCATTCCCCTCAATCCCAGATGATTAAAATGGCTAATGACCTTCTTGACTTTTATTAGGGGTTCACAGCCTCCTCCTTCTAAAAGGAGTAGGGATGTTTCTCCAGAGGCTTTGTTTTTTTCTGGTTTTGATTCTTCTAGCATTTCTGGTGATGAAGAGGAAGTTTCTCAGGCTTTTTCTCCTTTTGAGGATTCAGATGCAGAGGAGTCCATCCCTTCTGCTTCTCCCCCAGAGGATTTCTCTTTTGGTGATGGTTTGAATACCCTCAGGGAGCATTTTAAATGGGAAAGTCAGGATTATCCCCAGTCTAAGAAAAGGATTAGGAAGCTTTTGGATTTACCTCAGCATAAGCCTCTGGCTATTTCCCCAGTATTGGAAGTGGTTGATGATTTTTTTTACTTCAAATTCAGTTCCTCCTGCTCCCAGGAAACCTGACAGGTACTATAGAATCCCTAATTCTCATCTGTTTCTTTTCAGGAATCCATTGGCTGATCCAGAGGTTATTTCTCAGGGCCCTAAAGGAGTTAAGGCCACTGTTACCAAAAATCCTGTTCCCTCTGACAGGGAATCTAGGAACCTAGATAGGTGGGGTAAAAAAGTTTATACCTCCTCTACTCTTGCTATTAGATCTACTAATTGTCTTTTTCATATGCTGAAGTACCAGCAGCACACCTTGGAGTCTATTAAGTCTAGGATAGCAAATGTGCCTCTGTTGGCAGATAGTAAGGATATGCAGGATTTGCTGAATTCTGCCAGTCTTGTCAGTAAGCATTCTTTGCATTGTGGTTTTGACATTCTAGAAGCCTCCTACATGGCTACAGCTACTGGATCTGTTATCAGAAGGCACGCTTGGCTCAGGGAACAGCCCCTACCAGAGCCTGTCAAGGCTGAGCTTTTAGATGTACCTTTGCATAAGGACAGTCATTTTGGCAGCAAAGCAGAGGAAGTGCTCAAAAAAAATGGAGGATAAGGCTAAGTCTATGCAAACTGTTAAGGATTTTCTGCAGGTTCAACCTCCTCGTTTTAGAAGGAATTACCCTTCTAAGAGTTGGACATTTCCTGATACCAGCAGACAGAACCGTTCTAGGACTAGAGGTTACAAATCTTCTAGGGGGCAGATGGCTACCACTCAAAGGTCTAAGAGATGGCAGGCTTCCACTTCCAAGGCGGGAAGTTCTAAGCCTGCATCTCAATCTAAGCACTCTCAATGACTTTATCCAACTTCTGCCTGTTCTTGCCTGCCTGGAGAGTCCTTTAGGGGGAAGGTTGGCCCTTTTTGCAAATGCCTGGGCCTCTATCATGGACGACAAATGGGTCCTCAGAACTGTATCCCTAGGAGACAAGTTTTCTTTCCACACCTTTCTAGTTCCCAAACTATTCTGGGACGCTCCTCAAAACTAAAGGGCAGAAGTAGAAAAACAAATGTTATCTCTGTTTCATTTGGGAGCAATAGAATCAGTTCCTGCTCAGCAGGTAGGCTAGGGTTTCCATTCCAGACTTTTCCTAGTTCCAAAAAAAGAAGGCACCTGACGTCTTATCCTAGATCTATCCATTCTGAACTCTTTCTTGGTAATTCCAAAGTTCAGAATGCTCACTCTGCATCAGTTGCTACCTGTGTTTAAAAAGGATTCCTGGCTGGTAACCTTGGATCTCAAAGAGGCTTATCTGCACATCCCTATCAGGGAAAGTTGCAGGCAGTACCTTCGTTTCAGGGTTGGCAAGCAACATTATCAATTCTCTGCACTGCCCTTTGGCTTATCTACTGCTCCCAGAGTTTTCGCAAAGTGCCTGGCTATAGTCATTGCTTTTTGCATGCAGAAGAAAATTCAGATTTATCCATACTTGGACGACTGTCTAATTCAAGCAAATTCTCAGGAACAGCTGTTAAAGGATCTAAAATTTGTAAAAACTCTTCTCTCTTCCCTGGGCTACATTCTCAGTGAGGAAAAATTAAAAATGGTGCCATCCAAGGAGATAACATTCCTGGGAACGAGTCTGAATACAGCCACCCAGATGATATATCTTACCCAGGAGAAGCAGACAACTCTTTCAGTTTACTTCAAGGACTTGGCAAGCCTGTCCCAGCTCCCTGCAAGGAAATACCTGCAAGCTCTGGGATACATGGCCTCTTGCATTCTCATGATTCCATATGTGAGACTGCATATGAGGGAATTGCAATGGTACCTCAAGAACATTTGGTGTCAGCACACACACAGGACCTGGATATAATGATTCCTCTGCTTCCATCTCTGCAGACAGAGTTTCTATGGTGGGCAACAGCCTGTCTACAAAACACAGGCATGCCTTTTCACCCACCTCCTGCCACTCAAGTTCTTACCACAGACTCTTCGGACTATGCCTGGGGAGCTCACCTGGATGGCAGATGCATACAGGGAAGTTGGAATGCTCAGCAAATGCACCTGCACATAAATCTAAAGGAGTTAATAGCAGTTCAGCAGGCCTTACTAGCTTTCAAGCATCTTCTTTCTCCAGGAACCCTGCTCGTCAGAACAGACAACACCACAGTTGTGGTACATCAACATCTCCAGGAACCCTGCTCGTCAGAACAGACAACACCACAGTTGTGGTACATCAACAAGCAGGGAGGGACGCATTCTTACCCCCTGTGCAGGCAGAGCCTGAATCTCTGGTCTGTGGCAGCATCCCTGGGCCTGCATCTCCTAGCTCAATTTCTTCCAGGAAGGCTCAAGGTTTTGGCAGACCAGTTGAGCAGACAAACCCTGGATCCTCACAAGTGGCAGCTGAACAGAGCGGTCTTTTACAGCATCATTTAACATTAGGGTACACCTCAGGTGCATTTTTTCTCCTCCCCAGACAACCATCTTCTACCTCTTTTTTGCACCAGAACTGAAAGCAGTTGCACAGCACTCAGGTGAAGTTTAAAAAGTCAGTTGTCCAATTTAAATAGGTGATAACAAGACAAGTCAGCATCCTCTATCTTCCGTCAAATAAAAATATCATCAATAAAACACTTAAACAATTTTCTTTATATTTATTGCAATCGCTAACCAATAAAGTCCACTTGGCCTAGAAAGAGCCTATTTTCAGTGGAGACCTGAGGAGAAAAGCTCCACATTAATTACATACAAAGTGAAATATTCATACACAGAACCAAGTATGTTGAGCAGTACTTTCACATTCAAAGAAAAAAAATAATAGCAACAACAGTGATAATGTTTACAACCAAGGTTTAAATATAAAGGTACAAATGGCATACATTCAAATAAAACATAAGTATATCTGTAGAATACTTAGCAGAGGAGAGTTGACTTAGGGGGAGAAAGGAGGAGGCAGAAGGGCTAGAGGAGGAAGAGTCAAGCTAAGGTAACAGCAAAGGAGTATGTATGGTAGAGAGAAGGAGAGGAGATGTTTGTAGTTGAATGGTTGAAGTTGAGACTCCAGGGGCAGAAATCAGGTGTTAAGGTAAATTTTTGGGGTGCTAGAGCATAGCCAGTGAGAGGAGAGCTGTAGTTTGAGGAATTTTTTTAAAGGAGGCAGGATTGCTGATAGTCCTGAGTGAGGGAGGGAGATTGTTCCATAACTTAGAGACAGTATGAGAATACAACATTTGGCCAGCTGAGAGCTTGGGTTTGTCGACCGAGAATAACATTTTGTTTTCAGACCTGAGGTGGCGATTAGGGTGGTACATGGTCAGTATGGAGGACAGGGAAGGGCAGGTTTCAGGTTGGTATATTATTTTGTGGGCTGTAATTAATTGTATGTATGTAAGTAAGATGGTGAGAGGATTCTAACCAATTTAGTTGAGCAAAGAGGAGCAGTGGTGCGTGGAAAATTTTGCATTTGTGACAAATTTAGAGACTTTGTTGTAGCAAACGTCTAGTTTTGATTTTAAGGAGGAATGTAGATTGGTCTGGATGGGAGCACCTTATAGAAGAGTTGGAAGGAGGAAGGATGAGGCCAGGGCTATTTTAGCAGAGTGGCTAAGAAAATACTTGCTCCTATAAAGGGCAGCTAGCTTTTGATATATATTTTTTTAATGTTGCTATAGATGTGAAGGTCAAAAGTTAATTTATCAATGATGACACCTAACAGTTTGGTACTAGGGATAACATCAGTGGTAGTGTTGTTTTGGGAATGAACAGAGAAAAGTGATTTTTCAATAGGGCTAGATTTTGTATGGGTAGATACTAAGAGTTTAGTTTTATTGGGGTTAAGGGCGAGATGGTTCTGGGACATCCAGGTTTCATTAGAAGTAAAAGCTTCTTGGGTAAGATGCTGTAATACAGTGGCAGATTTAGAAGAGCAGATGATAATAGCCGAGTCATCAGCATATTAGATAACAGTACTTTGGGTAAAAGTGTTGTGAAAGTCATTAACAAATGTACTGAATAGGAGGGGACCCAGAATTGAATCTTGGAGGACACCTGTTTGTATTTATGAAAGGGCAAAAAGATTGCTGCCATATAGTAGATTACTGCCTATTGCTGAGATAGCTAGTAAGCCATTGTAGGATAGGGGGAGCTAGGCTGAGGTTAGAGAGTTAAGTAAGCAGAAGGGAGTGGGAAAAAGTGTCAAATGCCTTAGATAAATAAATAAATAAAGAGTGCAGAGACTATGGAGCCAGCATCACGAGCTCTGTTTACTGTGTCCAAGAAGGAAATTAGGTCAGTGTTGGCGCTATGTCCAGGCCTAAAGCCATTTTGAGTGGGGGAAAGTATTTGATGTTTTACCAGATGACTATAATTACTATTATAAATTTTTCCCAATGATCCATAATTAAATTAGCATAAAACCAATCCATATTGACCCCCCCCCATAGCTACACCTTTTATTTACAACTCAAACATACATACCAGGCAGTAATGCCCATCTTGCCTTCCAATATACTAAAACAGTGATGCGCATAAAAAGTTATGTTGGTATTAAAATATCTAAACTAGTGCTTGCTGTAACATAATTTGATAGTCTATTCCATTAATCAGCTAATGTCTTAGAGAACTGATTAGTAGATATCTCATTCATGGGTAATCTTCTATCCAGGTTGTCAGATGATCCTGTACTACTCTTTGATCACTGCAAACATTTCCAGAAGTAGTTATATGCAAATGTCTTAATGTAACTGAATAAGGTTTCCTCTTACATAATAATTATGAGGCACTGTAGAAGTTCAGATATTTTAATCTTTCATACCCATGGACACCGTTGGTATATTTCTGCTATACTCTTTTCAGTTTACTGTTGACAATTTTCTTATAAGGTTTCTGTGTTGTTGTTATTATTATTATTATTATTATTATTATTATGTACTCAATTTTTGGTCTAATGTAACTTATAATTTCATAATTTGTGATTTTTTAAATGTTATAAATCTTTTTTCTTGACTATAGTTGTATAACTATCATTAACCAATTGATTGTTGTATTCAGTAAAACTCTGAGCTGGATATACCATATACCCAGGTCCTTAAATGAATCTGCAGTTTCAGTCACTATGTGCTGTATTAAATATTCACCCTTCAGTCTACTTCTCCCTGATCTCATATGCTTACTTTTAATGTATTTATCAGTATATTTACTTTGAACAAACTTCAACAAACTTATCATACATTTGCTAGATTTATTACTAGCTCTCCTTGCAGTGGACAACACTGCCTGGTCTTAAACTCTCTCCAGTGGCTAGAACTCCCCCATCAACTCCTCCTGTCACAATTTCAAATGTTACACTTCATTCTTTACAAAACTTCATCTTGTCCAGCTCTCAAATCCATGATCTCTACATATACTCCTCCTTGGACCCTCTATACCTCTAATCAGCATCTTCTGGAAATCTACCATCCCAAGAAAACAGTAAGCAAACGTCCATATAAATACTCTGTTGCCCATGCTTGAAACAAACTTCCCTTACATATACGTTCCATCAGCCACCCATCACACTTTAAAAATGAACTCAAACTTCATCTGCTTAACACCAAAATTTGCCCCTGTCATGACCCAACCTAACTTCCCCATTTACATACTGATATAATCTCTCCTCTTTCACCTAGTACCCTACTAGGTGGGTACCTTCTAAATTCAATCAACAATGCTGACATATGTAATCTATGCAAATATATACTTTCTTTGTAAAAAAAATGTATGTGTATATTGCTTTGTGCATGTATTCTGTTTTATTTCTTTAACTTGCTGTATGTCAACTCTTATGTAATTCTTTTGACTAAAATATTTTTTACTGTAAATTGTTGTGAACGGAGCTTTTCACCTTGGGTCTCCAATGAAAATGGGCCCCAAGCCCAGTTGGACCAACCCAGTTAACAAATGTCAGTAAATAAATAAATATTCTTCTGTGCTGATATGGGTGGTTTAGTCAGGATTGCCCCATCCTGTCTGTAACTGATGTAATCAGTTTACCCATTTTAAAGTGATTTGAATACAGAGTATAGAACATCTTGGATGAAAAAGTTAGATCTGAAAGTTACAAGCTAAACAAGTATGAGCGTAAGACAAGGACCAGTGGAATACCCTTGCTGTGATCTAGAATTACACTTGTCCAATTTCTGTATGATGCTTGCCATGACTCATTTATAAGCCATGTAGCTAGCCATGTTATCATTATACCTAATTGTTCTAATTTGTTGATCAGTATTTTGAGTATGACCCTATCAAAGGTTCATGTTGTGTGTATAATTTACATCACAGCATAGTTTTTCTTTTATAGCTGTTGTTATATTATTACAGACCATCATGTTACAGGTAGCTATAGATCTAGCTTCAAGATATCTATGCTGATATATGGTTTCAAATCTCATTCTTTCTAATTATGACAATAATTCATCTGAAATAACCTTCTCCATTATTTTCCAAAACAGAAAGGTAAACATATGTGCCTGTGTGACTGTGGGTTTGTCATCTTCTTTCCATTAAAGATGGGTTTAACAAGTGTATTTTGGTAAATTTAAGTTTTAGGCTACTGTAATTTTTCTTCCTGTGCTTCATGCAAGAAATATATGAATTCCTTTGGGTCATCAGGACTTGACTCTGTTGGACTATGCACTCCAACAATTGTAATTTGTACACTATCTGCAGTATTGGTGTTATCAAGCAGGTAATACTCACCGGTGTCATAACAATCTTTAATCTCCATAATAATACTACCATCCAAGTTTTTCTTTAGAATGTCTGTTGCAGGTAAACATTTATATGCTGTCAGAATTGGTTTCCAGTCATTGCTCTTTAATCATGTTTCACAAACAGTAACATTATCAATTGTATGTCAACATAGCAAGTTTTCCAGTAAAAAAAAACTTTATTAATGCTGCTACAGCATTAAGAGCCAGCACATATACATCAAAGTTTGCTATCTATGAACTGTTACATTTCTGACCTGACAGAAATTCTATTTTGTGTTACTCAAATATTGCAGTATAACTGTTGCAAAAATGATCTTCCCTTGTCTTGACAAGTGGACTTCATCCTGTCTAAATACATGCCCACTTTGTAGAATGTGACATAAAAGTTTTTGCTGATTCACTCTGACTTGACACTCCTTTCTACACTTGTTTGTGAAAAATATGTCCTTTTACCTGTACAAGCTATTTTCTCTAACAGGGTTGTAAGTTCTCTGCTAACAGTCAGTGAATCCTTGAAGATGAGATCATTTGAACCAACCTGAATAAAAACAGCTGCACTTTTCCTTCCATTAAGGCATTCTGAGGCCCTACTCAAATATTGTGTTTTTCCTCCTGGCAAGCATAACACTGTTTGATGTTTATTATTCTCTCTCTCTCTAGATGTGAATTTCTGGTACTTGAGTCTCCAATTAATAGTATATAGTTTCTGACCAGACCCGAGGAAACTTCCACCTTTTAATTTAATCCTCTACTCTTTCAATTGTTTCAAAAGTATGGATCTTCCTCACCACTGTTTTTTATTAATCTCAATGTCATCACTGCTTATTTAATTTGCAAGCATACAGTTCTCATGTGACGGTCTTTGTACTTCCACATGCTGAGGCATGTTGTCATCTTCAGTCTTTTCTTTTTTTTTTTCTGACAGTGATTTTCTTTAATCCTTCCAAATTCAGATTAAATTTCTTCCCTTTAGTCTACCCCTTCCATTTTATATCTACCTTCTCTGTTGGAGAAAAATGTCATTTTCTGTAGACTGCATGCTTTGTTATTGAACAAAGCTACCATTCCCTGTAACCTAAGCATTACACAACAAATCAATGTCCTTTTTAGTATATTTTCTCTTTGAGTTAAAGAGGTTAATTTATTTTCTTCTTATTTATTTATGAACTCCCCCCTTTCTTTTTTTCTGTTTTGTTCTACATGTTTTGAATCCTGAGATTGCTGAATATTTGTATCATAATTTAGAGTTTTCGTCAGCAGTATCATGTTTATTAGGGGTTGAGTGATCATTCCTAAACGCGTTCTGTTCACACTTTGCATAACATTATTTATTTATTTCATCAGTACAGTCATAATTATATGTAACAGTAGTTTTCCAAGATGTGACAATTTCAGAAATGCAGCCATTTTCATTAAGTCTAGAATTACTGTTAATAAGAGAAAAGCAAGTCATTCATAGTTTGACATGAGCACGGCTCTCCAGTGTTATTCAACTCGTTGTTGAAGCTGAAAATTTTTTTTCTGAAATATTTTTCTTAAAAGTTAATAATAATTCCACTTTCTTACCATCAAAGGTCAAATTCAGGCTTAAGTATTGTCTCATCATTTCTAATCCCTGCTCTTCTGGGATACTTCTACATCTGTTGTACATAAAGAATACTTATTCCATTTAACTTCCCTAACACAATCTAAAGATGCTGTCGATCTCTAAAACATGAATCTGTTCTGAACACCAGTTCTTTAAATGTTTCATCTAATACATTTGTATAAATTCTATTTTACTTTCAGAACTTGATTTATAGGTTGAAGAGGCAGAATTATTCTTGTGAATATTCAAAATTCTGAAAAATTAACATTTTCAGAAATTCATCTTTGAAATACTTACACAAGTAAGGACTCAAAACACTGTTGAGTAATAGATCAAGTAATGCCAATTCTACTTACTGAAAAGCAATATCAATATCTCTCTCTTTACTATTTTATAATTTCTGCTGGCATTTAACAAAGCAGTGATTTTTACATCTATACTGTTTCTTGTGCTTAACCACAATGCCAGCACCCTTATCAGTTTGCAAAAATCTTAAAATTGTGCTCTTACTTATGTGTTTTAAAGCTTTCTGTTCAAGCTGTGTTCAATTATAAAAGGGACGTTTTGGTTTCCCATTTGTCACAATGTTTTTCCTTTCCTCATCACAAATTCATTTAAAGACAGCAAGGCTAGGATTCAAAGTATGGATAAATTAATTTCTCTTTATATCCTTTAAATTATGTCAGGCTCTGTTATGTAATTCATTTAATAATGTAAGTTTAATCTTCTTACATGTAGTTTAAAACCTATAATAGCGGGCGCCAGGACAGCATTTTTAATGGGAGTAAAGACAAACCTTGCCTTAAAATATTCAGTTCTATTTCAGTAAATTCATAATTGCCTAACTTACTATTTAAACTGTTCTTGTGGACAGACATTGAATGAGGAATTGTCCTTGTATTTACAACCGTCCGAAAATAGTACATTCATGCTTGCAATGTCTCTAGTCCAAGAACCAGAATCACTGACTGTGCCATTGTCTTCAGATACAACTGTCTGAATAAAATTACAATAGACTTTTCTCCTGTAATATCACAGATGCCATTGTGAATGTTATCACAGTTGTTAATGACTCTTGGGTCATTTGCTTCAGATAAATAAATACCAATATTTTCTAATGTCTTACCTGACTGTTTGTTACCACAGCCAACCAGTTCTAGTGTATGCAATGAAAGTAAATCATTGCTCAAATTTGCCTTTTGAGTGAAATCAAAAGCCATAGAGAAACCATCCTGGAGTGCTAATTCAGAGCATTGAATCCCTTATGTGTCACTTGCCATCTTTTTCTTTGGTTCTCCTTTGATCTGAAAGTTATAGAAAATTTCCTGTATCTTGCCATTGGTTGAAATTTCATTGTTGGCCTTATTGAAAACTGTGTTCCTCTTAAAATGCCAAATGTTGCGGTCTTCTGGGTGCTGAATATGAAGACCATTCATTCAATTCTGCATTATCTGTGCAAATCTGTCCATATGATATGATATTTAGAACGGAAGGAAGCTGTACTGCAAATCCGAGAAAAACAGTATAAAATGGGAAATTTTAATTGCTGTAACAAAAGTACACTGTGGGGAACACACCTGCAAAAAGCCTCTTCAAAAACTATCAGAAGTCAATATTAATATGTCAGGTAGCAGAAAACAGATTGTAGAGCTGTACCTAACAAAGTGGGGGACTTGGGAAAAAGTACAGGTTTGAAAAAAAAAGTAGTTCCTGCAGCAAGACGAAAAAAGTTTTAAAACAACAGTAATAGAAGTAAAATTAATAGCAGACAAAATGACCACTGACACAAACATAAAATATAGGAGCATTACATAATCAGTTATGCTTGATGTCATGCAGTTAAAGTCAGACAGACAGTACTGCTGTTACACAAAGAATGCAATCAAACTGCCAGTGCACAGTTATTCAATGAGCACTAAGTTTACGACAGAGGATAATGTAAGTACTTGCTACAGATGAAAAGTGAGGATGTACCCTCAGAACAGGGGTTCTAGCACTGTGCTGTAAGCCTACTTGTCCCACTTGATAACCTTAAGTGCATTTTGATTTAAATATGAATCTTTCTTTCACATCACATTTGAGGTGCGACAGCTTAGTAGGGGTGTTTCGTTTGTAGAGGAAAACAGGGAAGCTTAGTCAACATTGCACCAGATGAACAGTAAATAAAAAAAAACATAGAAAGAAAAGAAAGTAACATTTTAAAAAGTTTAGATAAAACAAGGATAATTCAACACAGCAGCAGCACTGTAGCACAGCACGTTACAGGTTACACAGTTGCAGCTGAGACCCAGTAGCCTAACATTCAGTCACCTCAGTACAGATCTCAGTTTTACAGGTAGAACCAGGAAAACAAACGAACAGTGCTCCACCATTACAGCAGAAAGTAAAAAAATTAAAAAAAAGTAACTGTTTAAAGATAAGATAAGCATAACACACAGGCTCACACGTTTTCATTAACATGATTCAGTATTTTCTGTAAATACTTCACTACTTCAGGATTTTCATTTTAAGTTGATCTGTTCAAATGTCATAAAAACGGGTTTACTAAATAATTGAGGATAAATTATTTTTTTTGCCTGATTTGTCTAAAGGCATTTGGAAGTAGTTCAGCTTACATTTTTTTATGGTTTACTGCACTTATTTTTTATTTGTATAGGATCAAGGAGGACTAGGAATTGCAATCAGTGAAGAGGATACACAAAAAGGTGTAGCTGTTAAGAGTATTGCAGACAGTGGATCAGCTGCAAAAGTAAGTGAAAGCTTAACTAGTTGAAACCAGCAAACAGATTTGAACATTGGGCCTATACCTTGTGTAACCCTTAAAATGACATATGCAGAAAACATGGTAATGCATTGCTTTTAGTTTTTACTAGCTTTGTGTGATGTGTTTTCAGTTTTTATGTTGTTGGCTTAAAGTATCTAGTTGACAGTCGTTCAGTTATCTAACATCACCTGCTGAAAAATAAAAGCCAATTTTTGCTATTTTTTACCTGCTCTTTTTACTTCACACTCACAGGAATGGGTCACTGACTGTTTTGCTACTCTTATTGTTTTGTAGATAAGAATTAAACTTGATTGTCGGATCTGTAGTACACTTACAATACTGTGTATATTGTCATCAAGGTAGCTTATGAATGCAAAAATGTCCTTGTACTTTGAGGGATCTCACACTTAAACTGTATGGTGGGATTCAGAAAGTATTTCAGAAATATGAAAGACCACTCGTGCACTATGCTAATAAGTTTAGACCTAAACAAGAAAACTTTTAGTAAATTTTGCAACTTAAAATTTAAATCTTATGACATACACGATGAACTGTAATAACCAGAAGCAAAACATGGGTATGGTGAAGGGAGCAGCTGACCCAAAGGTAAGGTGCTAGGGGGCACGATCATGAGTTTCAAGAAAGGAATTTCATGCATGAGCTCCTTGCTCAATTCTCACAGGCTGGTAGCCCTGACAGAACTGACGTCATCACGCACGTGATGACGTCAGCTCAAACAGCGCGAAAATTTAAAAAAAAATGTTTACGACTCCCCAGGGTGCCGCGGCGCACACTTTGGGAAGCCCTGCAATAACAAGCTCCAAAACATATTTAGTGAGTAAAACATACAAAAAATATAGCGGATACTGTGTGAATTCAAAGAATATTTGAAACATAATGATTGCAGATTTAACATAGAATAGGCTTCTGGATGAATATGATAAGTAGCAGCTGTCAGAGAAGGAAAAATTAATAAGGAGGAGGATTGCAGTAGAGGATGAAGTTTAGGTATGCAGTTTTTGAAGAGTGCAAGAAGAGAAAGAGATCAAGTTCTAAGTGTTGACAGAGATTCATACTAAAATGTGTAAAAATCTAGATGACTGAGTGCATAAGTGGAGGGTTGCATTGTTAATATGTGAGATAAGGTCACAGAAAAGGCAGCGCAGTGGCATAACGGTTAATGTTGTCAGCTCATAGCAAGAAGTTGTCCGGATTGATTCTCGGCTGGGGTTCTTTCTGTGTGGAGTCTGCATGGCCTCCCCGCATTCGTGTGAGTTTCCTCCTGGTGCTCCAGTTTCCTCCCACATTACAAAGACATGCATCTGGAGCGTTTTTTCCCCGGGCCTCCACTGAAAACTGGTTCATTCCAAGTCGGACTTTCCCAGTAAACAAATGTTAAATAAGTAAAAGAAAAGACTAGGGATTCACATCAACAGTTATGAAAAGAGCACAGTTCTACTGTGGTTTGAGAGAAGGAAGTAGTAGTAGCAATAGTAGAATAAATATATGGATCTACTTCACAAGCTCGAAATTTCAAAACTTCGAACTACAAATGGTCATATATGAAGAAGATAAATCCACAGACCACCAGGCTGAAATCGAAGTTCTTTATTTAAAACAAAGGTGAAGTTAGCGCTTTTGGTAAAAACCCTGCCTCGGACATAAAAACATCTAACAGTCACATTATTTAAAATACATACTAACCGATCACCAAATGAAAACAGTTAAACACTCAACACAATTATTTCACATAAGGTCTACGCCTACTAAGTATAGGCTTTAAAGGCACTACGCCATTTAGACCAGGGTATCTGTTGGCTCCCAGTTCAATAATCCATCTCGTTTCATTATAGAGATAGATTTTCTACATGTTAAATTGGAACAAACATATGAGGGTATTATACATTCTAAGGTATTCAAAAAAGATTGTTGGAGGAATGGCCTTTTATCTAAAGATAGCATGCATCCAGGCCATGTCTTCCATAACATAGTGAAAGGACAAACTTTATGCCTGTCCAGACTTTGCACTGCTGATGAGGCTTTTGAACATGTGTTGAGTACCTTTACTGATAGACTTGTGACTAGAGGTTATAATCGAGAAATGGTTGATGATACAATGAAGGACTCTATTCTGTTAAGGGAAACCATAGCAGCACCATGGTTATCAAATAAGGGGAAGACCAATAGAGTCAACAACATGGTACATCAATCACAACGCCGTAGAAATAGACGTGTTTACAATGATAAAAGTCATTTTTTTTTTTGTTTTTCTTTTGATTCTTGTCATTGTTTTGCCTTGTTCTGGTTGTTGGTTTCATGTTATCCAGAAAGGGGAAGTGCCAGTAAGGGAGACATATTATAAAGATCGTTGCGAGCAGTGTTTGTTTTGCTTAGGTGCTTACCACGACCATACATCTTGTGCGATTTGCCCAGTTTTCATCCGTAAGATGTTGTGTAGTCAGCTTTCTTCCCTAGCTATTTACTTAGAAAAGCATTGATGTAAACTGATGGATAAAGACATTATGGAGGGATCTTCTCAGCCCGAGGGTCAGCCGTCTGCGAAGAAGAATACCAAGAAAGCTCAGTCGGATTCTTTGGCTGTATCACCTCCAGCAGATGTCTCTCTTGAGGTTAGTGAATTGTCTGGTTTTCTTGTCAGATTCCTTTCTCGTGACCTCTTCGGAGACTGGTATGGATCCAACTGCACGCACGTCCATGGAGGCCTTGCAGATGTCTGTCTTGGATGTACAGGGGGAACCACAGCTGATAATTACCAAAGGGCTTACAGGTATTCCTCAGATATTAGTGAGGGAAGAGATTCTGACTACAGTAATAGAATGTTGTCAAGGGTCACAGCCTCCTAAAATGCTTAAAGCTGACATTTCTCTCAACAAAATGAAGAAAACTGAGCACATCTCTCCTGCTCCTCAAGATCCTCAGAGTGAATGGCAAAACATCACTCAAGGCCTGTTTAATGCCCTTATGTCTCTAAAGCCTTCACAGGGGGTTTCTGTTCCTGCCTCTCCTTGGTGTTCTACCTCTCAGGCCTAGGGAGCAGGATTCCATTGATGATGATGATGATGATGATTATGCAGATTCTGATAAAGAGTCCCTCAATTATTCTACTCAGATTCCATGTCCACTAGATTATGGTTCTGAGGAAGAAGAGTCCATCAGTCCTGACTCTTCTTTTGAGGAGATTTATTTTAGTGGTCTCTTTCCAGAATGACAGAGTTTTTCAAATAAGACCATACTCGGGTGTCTGATGTTCAGAAGAGGTACTATGAGCTTCTGCAGATGGAGTCTCCTAGGCCCTCTGTTGTTCCTCCTGTTCTTGTCGCCTTGCTGGCTGCATTTTCCACTGGTTGTCATGCTCTTTTTTTTTTTTTTTCAAATAATTTTTTATTTTCCAAGTATAATGTTTAACAATACAATCATCAATAAACAAGTGTTATAAACCTTTATATACACTATGTACAATTGACCGGAACAAAGTAGGGGAAAAAAATAATAAATGTATGAAATTAGTAACAAAAATGTGTAATATTTGGTTAATAAAGTATAAAGTTACACATTAATTATTTAGGCATTTTTAATGACTCTTATTAGTTAAAATTTTTTCCCAAGGATTGTTTTTCCATGTTTTAGGTGAAATTCTTGATTCCTTCATCTTGATTTCTAATGTCGCTGTTTCTTCCATCAATCTCAAGAATTCTTCCAGAGTAGGTTTTTGTGAAGTCTTCCACTTTCTAGTTATACATTTCCTTGCCACAACTAGTATGGACCAAAGTAGGTATAGATCTTTTTCATTCATTCCAGTAGTATCATTAACATTTAAGAGGACTAAAGATTTGGTTAAAATAAAGGTATCTGTGAATATAGCTTGGAGAAAAATAGTAATTTCTTCCCAGAATTTTTTTATATTAACACAATCAAAAAGTATATGAGACCAGTCAGCTTTACAGTTTAAAGAACATCTCCAACAAATGGATTTATCAAGCAAATTGAATTTGGCTAGTTTATCAGGTGTAATGAATGCCCTGTGAATATATTTCCATGTAAATATTTTCCATACTTGTAAATTAAATGTTAAGTTAACAGAACATAAACGATTTGTTTTACTCTCAATTGATAGATTAGTACGACATCCTTTTGCTAAGAAATTCCAGTATCTTGCATTAGGGTTAGTTTTATATGTTATCAATATTTTGTATAATTTTGAAATTAGATTTGTCCAATTATAATTGTCGTTGTCATGCTCTTGATGCCCAGAAAAACTGAAAGGTTTTATAAGAGCCAACATGGACTCTGGGAACTACCGCCCCATCAGCCTGATGAGCCTGGTCTGCAAGGCTATGAAACGTATCATCATGGAAGTTGTAAACAATGACATAGGTAATCTCCAAACTCTGGACCTTACCCAGTTTGGGCTTGTAAAAGGCAGATCATGTCTCCTAAACCTGATAGACTTCTTTGAGGCAGTCACCAAAGCCGTAGATGAGGGTAAGGTGGTACACACAGCCTATCTAGATCTCGCCAAGGCTTTCAACACCATCCCCCACTCTGGAATTATAGATAAACTCACTAAACTAGGTATAAATCCCTGTGTCACACGATGGGTTGCCAACTGGCTCACTGACAGAACCCACACTGTGAAAGTAGCAGACTCTAAATCCAACTTCAGACCAGTGACAAGTGGAGTACCACAGGGTTCAGTCCTGGGTCCTCTCCTGTTTGGTATCTACTTCTCTGAAGTACAGGCTAACACAGAAGGTATTTGGCTAACAAAGTTCACAGATGACTGCAAACTAGGAGCCATAATCAAAACTCCTAACGATGTGGACATCCTACAAAAGGCCCTCACTGAGACAGATAACTGGTGTCAAAGCCATGGCCTCAAGCTCAATGCCAAAAAGTGCATTGTCATCCCTTTTGGTAAAAACTCTGTACCCATGAACTACCACATAGGCGATAGTCTACTTAACACTGAAAGTGTAATAAGAGACCTTGGGACACAGGTAGACAGTAGCCTCTCCTTTGATAATCACATCATCACAGTAGTCAGGAAATCCTTCTACGTGGCACACCTCATCACAAAAGGTTTCTCATCCAGGAAAAAAGAAGTCATTGTTCCCCTCTACTCATCACTCATTAGACCCATTATAGAGTACAGTGCCCCTTTTGGTATGTACCTCACAAGACATCTGCAACAACTGGAAAGGCCGCAGAAATACCTTACAAAGAGGATTACCGGCCTCAAACAGATGCCCTGTGCAGACCGTCTCAAAAAACTCCAGCTTTACTCTGTCGCATATCGCCTACTCAGAGGCGATCTCTGCCTAACATACAAATGTATGTCAAACCCAGAGCTGTTGGATATGCTCCACTTAAAGAAATCCCAATCCCTCTGAGCTATACACTCTAGGGACTTAAACCTTGTCACCACAATAAACAGAACATGCTGGAGGGTTAGATTCCTGTCCCAGCGTCTTGCCATACTCTGGAGCAAACTACCTATCTATATCAAACAAAGCTCCTCATTAGCACTCTTCAAGAAAAATCTTGATTGGATTCGAGATAGGAAATTCACCCCTGGGATCACTTCTGTGGCTCTGCCTGACAGGGGCACAGGAAAATAATTTTCTTGTGTGGCAAAAGCCAGGGTACCGTTTGACTAGGCTTATGTAGGCCCTAGGGCCAATAGCCTACCTATGAACCTTTGACTGCAAGTTTTTTTTATAAGTGCCTGATGACTGCAAGTTTCTTTATAAGTGACCATTGGCGGACCCTTCTGTGCTTCCAGTTGCCTCTGATAAGCCCTTCAAATTGTTGCCTGCTACAAAGTTTGTTCCTTCTGACAAGGACAGCAGTGTGTACTTCTGCTACCCTAGCGTTTAAAGCTGTGAACTGTCAAACACATATCACCAGATATGTTTTAGCTCTTCTCTCTCAGCCCTGTCGGGCCATTTCAGATCTTCCTGATTCTGAGGGGAAGGCCTCTGCTCTTTCCTTGCTAGAGACGTCTTCTTTGGTTGCTCCATTAAATGCAGCTGTGATGCACATGATGCTTTATCTAAGTCTTCTGCTTTTGGATCTGTTTTGAGGAGGTCCTGGCTCAGCCTTCAGCCTTTGCCTGATGATATCAAGGCTAAACTGATGGATGCTCCTGTGGAGACTAAGCATTTGTTTGGTGCTGCTGCTACAGAGTTGTTTAAGTCCCTGCAAGAAAAGGGTAAGGCCTTACAGGATTTGAAGCATATTTTTGTTTCACCTGATCCCAAATTTCAGCGGAATTACCCTAACAAGCCTGCCTTTGTTCGTAGACAGTCTCGTCCTCTCCCCAAAGGTAAAAAGAGTGGTAGAAGGGCTCCCCCTGTTAAGGCTGCCCATATGCCTACTCAGAAGCCTCATTTTCCTGACAAACCAGGTTCTATCTGACTGTCCTTGCCCTGTTCTTCTCAGTCACATTCCTCTTTCTTTGCGTCTTTCCCTGCCCTTTTCCTATTTGATTGAAGGTCACCCAAAGGTCCTGGGTTCTTTCCATAATTCTCCATGGTGATTACATGGTTTAGAAATCTCTTCCCCCCTTTTTGGGCATTCCTCAGCCTCCCCAGGAACAACTGTCCTTTTTTCCACAAGTGCTTTTGGACCTGTTGACTTAACGAACAATTCAAAAAGTTCCACCTCCTCAGAGGGGGGTTACTCTAGAACGTTCTTGGTCCCCAGGAAAGAAGCCACCTGAAGACTCATTCTGGATCTTTCTCAGCTAAACACTTATTTGAAGGTCCCTTCTTTTCAGATACTATCCCTTCAAACCTTGTTTCTTCTTCTACTTCCTCAGGGTTTTCTAGTTTCCCTGGATCTCAAGGATACTTAATCTACACATTCCCATTCATCCCCTTTTCAGGAAGTTTTTATGTTTCTCTGTTGCTTCCTGGCATTTTCAGTTCTCTGCTTTGCCCTTTGGTCTCTCTACTACCCCAGGGGTCTTCACCAAATGCCTTGATTTTGTGATTGCTTTCTGCAGGTTGAGAGGGATGCAGGTCTTTCCTTACCTGTAAGACCTGCTCATTCAGGCCTCTTCTCCAGAGATTTTTCTTCAGCATCCACACAAGGTCATGTTTTCTAGGGTGCAGGCTCCAGACTGTTCCAATGCTGGCATCCCTGCCTCCTCCCAAGGCGTTAACTCTGATTGCTTTCTTTCAATCCCATCTTCCTTTGGCTTCAGTTACAGCCAGGCAGTTTCTGAGTTCTCTGGGTTACGTGGCTTCCACCATTCCTAGCTTCCTCTAACCAAGCTGTACATGAAAAAGCTGTAGTGGTTTCTAAAGTCATTTCAACATTCTCATCATTTAGATTTTCTAGTCCCTCTTCCATGCCTCAAACTGGAACTTCAGTGGTGGATTCATCAGTTGTTCCTCAACCCAGAGCTCCCTTTTCAACCTCCAGTCCCCTCTCAGGAACTCTTCACAGATGCCTTAGATGTGGGATGGGAAGCGTCCTTCAGTCCTCTGAAATAGCATGGCCTTTTGTCTCTCTGACAAAAGAAAGACCACATAAGTGTGAAAGAGATGAGAGCTCTTTTTCTGGCTGTTCAGGCATTTCATTCTCTTTTCCTTCCAGGGCCCCTCATGATTCTCACAGACAGTACCACAATGATGTGGAATGTCAACAAGCAAGGGGTACAAGGTCTTATCTCCTGTGCAGATGAACTCTTCAGGTTTGAGATCTAGCTATCCAGTATCAGGTGACCCTTCAGGCAGTTTTTATTCCCTCAAATCAGAACACAGTGGCAGATTCCCTGAGCAGATCCATAACACAATCCCATGAGTGGATGCTTCACATGGATGTGTTTCTGGACATTATCCACCAGGGGAATGCTCCTCAAATAGATGTCTTTGACTCTCCTCTGAACAGACATCTTCCTTTATTTTGCACCAGAGTCCCATGTCCTCTGGTCTTGAAGAATGACACCCTCTCATTTTCTTGGAAGGGGATGTTTCTTTAGGCCTTCCCTCCCCTTCCTCTCGTTCCGAAGGTCCTGTTCAAGATAAAACAGGATGCTCCCAAAATCTTGCTTGTGACTCCCTTTTGGCTCAGACAGCATTTTTCCCTCTTCTTCTGCATTTAGCCAAGGGCAGTTATCACACGTTACCTCACAGGGTGGAACTATTCACCCAAGACAAGGAGTCTCTCATCCATCCCCACCTCTCCATTTGTCAGCTGACATTGTAGGTGATGGGATTTTGATCCCCTTCAGAGACCTTTTTTTTTTCTGA
Source organism: Protopterus annectens (assembly GCF_019279795.1). Lineage (NCBI taxonomy): Eukaryota > Metazoa > Chordata > Ceratodontiformes > Protopteridae > Protopterus > Protopterus annectens. Next base: position 988,139,614 of record NC_056728.1, read on the forward strand.
GGACACGCTTCGGGTACTGCAGGAGGCCAGAAAACCTACTACTAGAAAATATTTTTTGTCCAACTGGAAGAGTTTTTCCATTTAGTGTCTTTCTCATAACCTGGATCCACTTAACTATGGATATCCCTTTTGTTCTATCTTATTTGTGTGAATTGTTCAGTGCCCAGTTGGCATATTCTTCTGTTAAGGCCCACCTGTTAGCTATTTCTGCTTGTCTGCCTTTGACCTCTAGATTTGAGGCCAAACAGCTTCTTAAAAGTGTCCTTCACATCAGCCCCCCAGGAAGCCTGTCCCTCCTTCCAGGAATCTTAATTTTGTTTAAGAAAAATCGACTCATTCTCCTTTTGAGCCTGCTGCATCAGCTTCCATACAGCATTGTTCTTGGAAGACTGTTCTTCTTTTGGTCCTTACTTCTGCCAGATGGTTGTCTGAGCTGCAAGCCTGATGGATGTTCCTCCGTTTTTAGTTTTTCATAAGGACAGGGTGTCCCTAAGTACTAATCCTTCTTTTATGCCCAAGGTGGTTCATGAGTTCTCTCTTAATCAGTCTATTCATATGCTCACATTTTCCCTTCTCCTCATTCTGGTAGCGAGAAGGTTTTGCACACCTTAGATGTGCATATACAACGTAGATATTATTTGGACAGAAGGAAGGAATTAGTTAAGTGTGTAGCTCACAATCACTCAGGGGAACCTGACTAAGTAGAAAAGTATGGAGTTTGCCATACCTTGAGGCAGAGAGCTGCTCTGCCTAGAGGCTCCCCTTGTGTCATTGTTGATGATACTGTAGCGTCTTCTTCACTGGATTTCACCCCTACCTTACCCAGTAGAAGAGCTGTGTTGCAAGGGGTGAGACGAGTGAGAGTAAAGCAAAGAGGTGGACCGGTAACATCTACATTAACCGTAATAGTTATTAATAGTGACGATTTCCCATTAAAAGAAGGCATTGTTATTGAGAGGAAGTTGTTTGACGCTAGCCATGAAAATATTGGTATGATGCTTAATATGTGACAAAATCTATTTGATCTAAGTAAGTCTGATATTTGGTTAATGAGTGGTCCATATTTTGTGAGAGTGACAGAATACCGGCAGTTGTATACAATTCATTTGTTAGTGAAATATGGAACAGACACTAAAAGTGTGCCATTGGTATATTGCTTAATGAGTAAAAAAATTACTCCGGTGTTACATGTGGCAGTGTTTATTTGAATTGTTTACCAAACTTGGTTTAGAATGTGATGTCTTATATACTTTGTGATTTTGAAATAGCTGCTGTCAAGAGCATTAAGTTAAATATTAATAATGTGACGTGTAAGGGATGTTTCTTCCATTTTGGTAGGAATATCTGATGAAAGGTACAATCTCTTGGTCTTGGCTCTCTGTACAATTTGAATATGAGTTTTCAGTTGACAGTTAAACAGCTGGCAGCATTAGCATTTTTAGATGTGAAGGATGTCATTCCAACATTTCTGAGACTGAAGGAGTGTTTCCCATGTGAAGGTAAAGAATTTAAGTATTTTTCTGAGTGGTATCTGTATGGTAAACCTATATGTATATGCGAATATATATATATATATATATATATATATATATGTGTGTGTGGGGGGTACATATGTATATGTGTATATTTATGTATATATGTACATGCATGTGTGTGTGTGTGTGTGTGTATATACACACACACACACACACACACATATATATATATATATATATATATATATATATATATATATATGTTCCTTATGTCATCCATATTACTGCTAAATGTTATGACTGCTAAATGTTAGTGGTATGGATTTTTCAAACCTATGCTGTTATTTACAGAATGTTATAATTGTGTAGAGATGGTTTTAAAGTTGAGTTAGTACTGTTTTTTTCTAATGATTTGTATAACATTGAGTTGATTGAAATTGGTCTGAAACTCCCTGGCATTTTAGGGCTTAATTTTTGGTAGTTGAATTATGCATGCAGTTTTCCATGGTTCGGGGAGGAGCTAGTATGAAGAGATGCGTTAAATATGTGGTGTATTGCAGGCCCAATGACAGTGTCATACAAGAACAAATTAATTTTAATTTAAGGTCGTCTAAGTAATATTTCTGTGCTGTGTGTTTATTTTTAGAAAAGGGAAAGAGCAAGTTGTGTAAAAATAAATTGAATTTCAGGGAAGAATACATGCAGAGTAATGTTCAGGAGAAAGATTCAAATTTCAGCTGTATCCTACTATACTGATGCAGGATGTGCATGTTTAGGCAAAGGAATGCTGTACCCAGCAGCAAAGGTGATCATATAAATTTCACAAAACATGCCCTGACTTGCACAGGGACAAGTTGCTGTATTGCCTTGCTCTAGTTTCATGGACTACATTGTTGCCACTACAACCTATGTCCTCCTTTGAAAAATTAAGCATTTACATGTATTGCTACTGTTCCTTTCATTGAAGACTGATTCATACTGAAACCCAAGCTGCTGATATTGACATTTTATCCCATCAGTCACACATCCTACTCGTTTTCTTCCATACTGAACTCTGGAAAAAGTGTACTGTTGACACATGCTATTTTCTATTCATCTCTACAAGGCATTTATAGCTGCTAACTCTTCTGTTATTTTTGTCTGTAATTACATTGGCAACATTTACCTAGCAGATGCTTGTTGAAACTGATTGTTTCTGATATTCAGAAAGACTCCCAGCTCAAGTCTGCCATGCTGTCTTTGCCATCTCTCAGCTTGGGCCGACTCCCATCCCCTACTCTACCCCCATTTCCCACTCAAGCCTTCCTCTTCTACATTTATCTTGGCTATCTCCATCCTCCTAATCATACTTAGTTTTGCCGTTTTTGGAAGTTGATACTTAGCTAATCAACTTTAATCGAGTACAGCACTCTCTTTACCTAACACTTGCTCTCTCCAATCAACTTCTCTAATGAACACTAACCTTTCTCCTCTCTATTACACCCTTCATATTCTCTTGTTATGCACGGCTTCCAGAGTGCATTCTAGAGGTTACTTCCACCTACAAATTAACCATAATGACTTATCTTTTATCATCCCTCATGTCCTACTACTGCCCTTTCCAAAATGAACATGTTTGCATCACCTTCATTTTTCTTCTTTTTCTTACTGTGCCACCTTACATCCTATTTCTCGTCCCTTTCAACCCCAGTTGTATTTCTCCCACAAATACACACAATCCTGACTAAAGTTACACATCATCACATTGTATCAGCATACCTGTATCACTACACAAACACCATCCTGTTTAAAATTAGGTATTCAAATTACAGCCCCATTCTCCAAAAACTCATCATAATAATTAAGCATAAATTTAAATGGCTATACTTCAGTAATGAATTAAAACCATCCATTGTAAGTGTGGAGTCTGGAAAGAACTGAAAATAGTCATCTCAACAGAGTTATAAAGTTTCTCTCCAGTCTCCTCTCTTAATATAGGATATGTAGTTTACTTTTCGTAAAATAAATGCGTGAAGCGTATATAACAAATTGGATGACCTCCATGACTGTATTGCCATTTATTTCCCCTGACTTTCTAACAGTAACAGATATTTGGCTCAAACAAGATATGAAAGACATAGAAATCCTGCCCCCCTGGTTGCAATATCCATAAGCATGAATTTAAAGGGGAGGAAATGTTGACAGACTCTGTAAGAACATTTTCACCCTCATTGTTCATCCACTTATTTCCCCAAAATTTGGCAGTTCCAAAATACCGATATCACTTTTAAAAATAAGTAAGCATACAAGAATATTAATAGTGGCCTTATATATATATATTTCCAAGTAACAATATCCAAACTCCAGAAGATTTTCTCTGCTGGACAAATATCAATCTCCTCCTTGGAACCATTATTCTGGGTGATCTAAACAGTAATTGGCATGTTTTTAACTCAGACTACCCTACTAACTCTGTAAATCCTTACTTACAATTTACAGTTTCACTCAACCAATCACCCCCCATCACCACCCCACCCCATTAGACTCAATAAACTTGTTAACAGGTATTCTGCACTAGGCTGGCTACTCTCCTGGCAGCAAAACCACGTGAGCACATCAGATTCAGATTGTCTCCCTGATATAACTAGTGAATATCCTTGAAGTTTTATAGTATAACACCATGACACTGTAAACAAAACAGTCCTATGCAGCCAGTATACAATCTTTTTCATTTAACAAGGACACCTTTATCTCTCACCTGTCTCTCATTAGTTGGACCATACTTAAACCTTTGCCTCTAGTTGAAGCAGTCACTTACTTCAGTACAGTATTACTCAACATTCTTAATCTTGCTCCCATACATACAAAATGAATTAAATCAAACCCAACACATTAGTTAACTAAACAATTTGTCACAAACTGATAAAGTCTGGAAAGAATGACACTGAAGAAAAACACAAACCAGCTTACATACTTTTAGGCATCTTAGAAAATAACCGGGAAAAGCCGAAAGACACAACAACAGCAGCAATTGTGCTAATAAACAAATTAAATCAGACAGTCCTATTATGCCAGTCTTCAGCACGGATATCAAAACAATTCTGAAGTGTTCTGGCCCACAATAAATAATGTACTCCAGCTTGTTCACACTACTGCAGTTCCACCAAACACAAACAGCCCTATTGATAGTATGGTTACTTAGTTCAATAACCACTTTATCTAAACAATACATTGTTTGGTTAGAGATAACCCATCTACTCCCCTCACCCTGCCAATCTATACTGAAAATAATTCTGCTTCTTTCAACTTTAACCTGTCCCAGTGGCTACCATTTAAATGATATATTCAAACCCTGCAAACCACCACCTTAGCCATTGATAATCTACCAGGTAAGTATATTAAAATGGCAGCAGATGTCCTGATAAACTGGTCAGTGATAGAGAACTATATCAGCTCACTCTGGAAAAAACATATATCATTTCCCTGCACAGAGGTGGCATTTCCAGTGAATTCTTCAACTATAGACCTATAGCTGTCATATCTCCTCTAAGGTTCTTTGAAATGTTTATCCACTCTCAGCTTTTCAACTACCTTAGCAGCAGTAATCTTTCTCAAACCCATCCTGGTTTCCATCCCCACCTTAACACAAACACTGCCATCCTCAATTTCACTAACATGATCAACTTTCACAGAAATAGAGAGGACCTTGTTTTTTTCTCTTTTCTTATAGGTTCATAGGTTGGTACTGGGCTATCTGCCTGAAGGCATATATTAGCCCAGCCACGTTGTGCGGTATTCACCGCCCCTTTAATAGTTCCCTAGACCCTTGTACTAGCAGCTAGTACCCTTGGCCCCTATCTAGTAGTGCTGTTGGTGTGATCCCCGGTGTGAACTTTCTGTTACCCATCCACTCATCAAGGTTCCTCTTGAAGAGTGATAGTGAGGGGCTGTGTCTTATGTAGATCGGGACCCTGTTCCATAGTAAGGGAAGTCTCTGCAAAAGGAATCTATCCATCCAGCATGTTCTATTCATTGTTGTGTTGAGGTTTATATCCCTAGAGCGTGTAGCTCGAGTAGATTTGTTTTTGCTAAGATGGAGCATGTTCAACAATTCTGGGTTGGACATGGCTCTGTACGTTAGACAGAGATCGCCTCTGAGAAATCGGTATGCAACAGAGAACAGTCTTAGCTTTTTCAATCGTGCTGCATGGGGCAACTGTTTGAGGCCAGTAATCCTCTTAGTTAGGTACTTCTGTGGTCTCTCCAGCTGCTGGAGATGTCTAGCCAGGTACATTCCAATTGGTGCATTGTACTCAATAATGGGTCTGATGAGGGAAGAGTAGAAGGGCACCATTACATCCTTAGATCTTGATGCGAACCCTGTCGTGATCAGATGGGTCACATAGAAGGATTTTCTAACCACTTTGGCAACATGGTTATCAAAGGAAAGCTGACTATCTACTTGGGTCCCTCCCTTATTTCTTCTGCAGATTTCAGGGGATTACCTCCTATGTTGTAGTTTGCGGGTACTCTGTTTTTTTCCAAAGAGGATTACTACGCATTTTTTTGCATTTAGCTTGAGACCATGGCTTTGACACCATGCATCGGTCTCATTTAGGCCCTTCTGGAGGATCTCCATGTCGGCTGGAGACTCTGTTATAGCACCCAGTTTGCAGTCGTCCGCAAACTTAGTCAGCCACAGCCCTTCCGTGCTTGCCTGTACTTCTGAGAAGTATATGCCAAACAGGTGGGATCCCAGGACAGAGCCCTGAGGCACACCACTCGTTACTGGTCTGGATTCGGACATAGATCCCGCTACTCTTACTTTATGGGATCTGTCTGAGAGCCAGTTTGCGATCCATCTTGTGACGTAAGGGTTTATGCCCATGCTGGTGAGCTTATCAATAATACCTGAATGGGAAATGGTGTCAAATGCTTTAGCAAGGTCAAGGTAAGCCATGTGTACCTCCTTTCCCTTATCTATAGTCTGAGTAACTGTCTCAAAGAAATCCACCAGGTTCAGGAGGCATGATCTGTCCTTGACGAAGCTGAACTGTGTGGGGTCCAGCGACTGGAGGTTCCCAATCTCTCCATTTATGAGTTCCATAATGATTCGCTCCATAGCCTTACAGATCAGACTGGTCAGGCTTATTGGTCGGTAGTTCCCAGGGTCAGTTGTGGCCCCACCCTTGTGTAGCGGGATCACCGTTGCCGTGCGCCATTCTATGGGCGCATATCTTGTGGAGAGGCTGAGACTGAACAGGGTATTAAGATGCGGGGTTAATTCCTTTTGGAGCTCGTATATGACACAGCCTGGGACACCATCTGGTCCCATGGAGGCAGTGTTTTTAGCTTTAGATAGAGCCTTGTTAACCAACGTATCAGTAATAATTGGACTTGCGCAATCCCCCAGAATGGTAATAGGCCCTGTAGGTGGTGGTGGTGGGGGGATTTGCACTGAACCTGTCAGCCAAGATGTTGGCAATGTCAGAAGGGTCAGTGTATTTTGTTCCATTTTGTACTAGCTTAGAACAGACCTGAGCGTTGCCATTTAATTTTCTGACATAGCCATAGAAGACTTCTGCAAGGGAATAGTGAAGCTTTCCACTTCGGATGCAAGTAGTTTGACTTTTGTTTTGGAAAGATTTTTGACTATGGTTTCTTTGACTGGGGGAGGTGGAGGGGTGAGGATGTCCAGGGTTATCAGTTTGTGGTCGGATCTGACCAAGGAGGGAGTGATAACGGGTGTGGTACAATGGGCACCCATATTTGTGATGATTAAATCCAATATGTTGCCCCCTCTAGTGGGGGAACATACTAGTTGTTCAAGGGCATTTGAATTTATAAATTCTATGAATTTCTGAGTATAGAAGTTGGAACATTGGTAATTCGCCCAGTCTATACCAGGGTAGTTGAAATCACCCAAGATTATGGTGTTGGGTAGGACCTTCACATTTTCCAATGTCTCAAGAAATGCAGAGTGAGCATCTTGGGACATGGTGGGCAATCTATAACCGGCTATGACTTGAAATGTGTTTTTTCCTGCTGATAGTTGCGCATGGATGATCTCTGGGGCATCATGCTGCGCTACTAACCTGGAGATATGGCTATCCTTGATGAATATGGATACACCTCTGCCCTTTGTACTGCGATCCGGTAACTGAGGCCGGAAGGTATGATATGAATTGTAACCTGGCAGTGCTGGGGTGCTCTCTTGAGCCTTGAACCAGGTTTCTGTCACTGCACAAACATTGATTTTCTCCATGCTGAGGAGAGCCTCGAGTGTGTGCATTTTGAGGTTGAGACTTCTGGTGTTGAGTAGCATTACCCTAAGTTTTTGGTTACCTGTGCTGGTTACAGTGCTGTCATTCAGTTTCTTATCAAAAATTACTAACCAGACTGTCTTCTTTAGGACTTGATCATTCAGCCCTTGTATGATTTCAGAGCTACCTATCTAATAGGAAACAAACTGTAAAATGGCAAAACAAATAGTCATCATTTCTGTCACTCGTCTAGTCAGGATGTAATAGACGAGTCTTTGTGGGTTCTGTTCAAGCAGCTTTATTATGTACAAACACATCAGGATTGAGGCTTAATAACTTTACTTTAGATAAACTTACATACAAACTAGCTATTATATTCATACATGCTCACTCTCTGGATGCACTCTCAAATTGGCACTGAAGCTAGCATGCGCTTGCTGTTTATGTGCACGTTTAGTCTTTGAAATGTTTCTTAAAGATGCAACACACATACTCTGTTCTACATCCTCCCTTTTTGAGAATTATGTCATGCAATTTTGACAACATGAGTTGACATGCATTCAATACAAATAATTCTTTGTCATGCAGTTATACAGAACTAGATACATATATATATACAATTATGTCCAGGTCGCTTTGTATTTCACACTAGGTCCGGAAATATGACCAGATTGTGTGACACAAAATTTAGAATTAGATTTAGTAACTGGGACTGTCTCTACTGAATATTCAACCTTAGTGACATCAGGAGCATCATCAGGAATGGAAGTAGAAGTTAAGACACGTTCTGCAACAGGAACATTGTCTAGATTGCACTGAGATCTAGAGTCTGTATCACAGGAACAATACTGTGATATCAATTCTGGTACATGAAGAAGATGTCTGCGATTTCTCCTGCACTCCACACCCTCAGATTCTGCAAAGTAGGATCTCGGCTTGTTTACATATACCTGTTACTTCACCAATATGGTTGAAACCTTTCACCGTTTATATCCTCACTGTCTCTCCTTTTTTTCAGTGGACGAAGAAATTGACTTTATTTTTTATTTATCATAACTGGACGTCTGGAAGGAAAGCTTCCTGATTAATTGGGCTCTAATGGTTCTGTTGTTCTTCGCTTTAGGCCTCAATAAACTGGAACTAATATGCAGTGTTGTTCTGGTTTGCCTAGATAGAAGTCTCTGAGCAGGCGAGGCAAGTGTATCATCACTGGGTATGTTTCTGAGATTAAGTAAATTCAAAAAGACATTGGTATTATCATGCTTTGACCTTTCAGGTAATTGCTTTGTATTCTGCACTGCACGTTCAGCTAGTCCATTTGATTGTGGATATTCTGGACTACTACTAACATGTACAAAGTCCCATTATCTTGCAAATTTCTGAAACAACTGACTAGTAAATTGAGTACCATTGTCAGAAACAACTTTGTGTGGACTACCATGGACTGAGAAATGACATTTCAACTTGGTGATAACAGCAGTTGGTGTTAGATTAGGTAGTAAATCAATCTCAAACCAGTTCAAATAAGAGTCTACCAATACTAAGTAATGCTGATTGTTCCACTCGAATGTATCAGTGACTACTGTTGGCCAAGGCAGTTCAGGAACTTGACTTAGCTGAAATGGTTCTCTTTGCAAATGTAGTTTAGTGCTGCTGCATACTAAACAAGAAGAAAGTATTTTATCAATGTCTTTTACTAGAGAAGACCAAAATACTAGTTTTTTGCCCCTCTTTTGGTAGGTTTGAAACATGGGTGACCACAGTGCAAAGTCTGGATATATTCATGCTGTAAGGAAGCAGGAACAACAGTTTAGGACCTTTGAAAACAATGCCATCTTCCATCATCGTCTCATCTCTGTAAGGAAAATAAGTTTGCACTTCAAGTGGTACACTAGATTGCTTTGACAGGCATCCAACATGAATGTAGTCATTGAGCTTTTGCAAAATTGGATCAGTCTTTGTATGATCTCTCAGCTCATCAAGTCTCATGGTGGAAAAATTATGCATTTCCATTATGTCAAAGTCAAAATTCTCTGTGTCAAGCTGTTCTGTTGTATTTCTGGGCGATCTGGATAAGGTATCACCCATATAAAGAAGTGTGCCTTTTGTATAGACCATTTTGAAGTTGTACTTTTGCAGTTTGAGCATCATTCTTTGTAATCTCGCTGGAGCTGAATGCATAAGCTTCTTTAGAATAGTAACTAGAGGGTGGTGATCAGTTTCAATCTGAATACCTGCACCGTAGATATAATTCTGAAACTTTGAACATGCAAATACTATTCCAGTTGTTCTTTCTCAGTTTGAGCATATTGCATTTCAGTTTGGGTAAGTGTTCTAGATGCAGAGGCTACTGGTCTGCCTTCTTGAAGAGACTAAATTTTGAAGGATCACAGGAAAGATTGGCTGGTTTATTGACATGATAGTATCTTAATGTAGGTATGGGACAATTTTCTGCTTAAGGTCTTCAAATGCTTTCTGGTGCTGTTCAAGCCAAGACCATGTAACATTCTTGCTCATCAGTTCTCCTAAAGGTGCTGTCAACTAACTGAAGTCTGGTATAGACTTGCCTAAATAGTGGACCATGCTAAGAAAATGGTGTAGAGCTTGAACATTATCTGTTGCTGACAACTCAAGAGTGGCTGCTTGCTTGAGCGGATCTGGTCTCAAGCCAGTGGTGGTAAATAAATGACCTACATATGTAACTTCTGGTAGTCTGAAATTGCACTTTAGAGGATTGAGCTTTAAGTTCACTTCACATGCTTTGTCTAGAACTCTCCTAAGGTTTCTGTCATGCTCTACTTCACCATTGCCTCCAACCAATAAATCATCTACTATTATGGCACGAGGATAACCTGAAAAAATTTGCTCCATTGCATGCTGGAAGACTTCACTTGCAGAATTTATTCCAAATGGCATCCTTAGGAATCTCTTTCTGCCAAACGGGGTACTGAAAGTAGTCAATAATGAGGATTTGCAATCAAGTATCACTTGCCAAAATGAACTTTTTGCATCCAAGACAGAAAAAACAGTGTCATTCGGTATTAGGGCTGCGACTTCCTCAACTGTAAGTATTGGATGATGCAGTCCCTTTAATGCTTTGTTCAGATCTCTTGGGGCAATGCATATTCTGATTTCATCTGAGCCTTTTTTGTGAGCTGCTGCCATGGACAACCATTCATTTGGTTATGTAACTGGACAAATTACACCTTATTACACCATTTTATCCTGCTGAGCTTTGACTTTATCCTACATAGCTATCAGAACTTTTCTTGCTGGTCTGACTACTGGACTGAACTCTGGGTCTAACTTTATAGAGTACACAACTGGAAATTTGCCCAACTTGTCATCGAAAACATCAGCATACTCTGAGAAAATGGCTCCAGAAAAATTGGAACTAGGATATGTGCTTATATGATGAACTTCTTTGGTACAAGAAAGCAGATTTATTCTCAAACTGTCTCTGAGACCCAGTAATGACTGCAAAGATCTTCAAACTACATAGAATAATAAGCTGTAACAGTTCCTAGCCAAATAACATGAAAGCACTACTGAGCCTTGTTTTTGAATTCCTTCACCTCCCTAAGCAACAGGTTTCGCACAAATAGCCACACTGAATTGTTCACCAGCTTTCACCATAGCAAATCTGTCTGTTGACATAACATTACACTTTGAACCTGTGTCTACTTTGAGCTTGGTGGTTTACCATTGATCCAGAGTGTGCAAAACACTTTGTTCTTTGCCAGCAAATTCACTGCATCAACCTTTTCACCAATTACTGATACACCATCTACGTAGAAAGCAGAGTTGCAGCTCTCTATATAATCAACTTGCTTTTTCAAGTGACCCTTCTTTATAACTGTATGAGGTTTACTTGATTTGCAAAACTTTTGAAAATGGTTCCATATTTTACACTTGCGGCATTGCTGACCAAATGCTAAGCATTTCTCTCTTTTAGACTCATAATTAGCACCACAGTTGCGACAGTTAACAATAAAGCTGGATTTGGGTTTTGCCGATTCACACTTGTACTGCACTGAGCATGCTCTTTTCTTAGAACTTGCTGGAAAACTATGTGGTTTCCCATGAGAACCCACAGGAGCTGTAGCTGCCATGTGCTTAGGCCTGCTTTTGCTTGCCAAGTCTTGCATGCTGTCTACATTTGCTCTGGGGTCTGCTGAAACCATGCTTGTATCAGCCGCAAGCATACTTATCATAAGATCATAGGAAGTTACTAGGCTATTGGCCGTGATGCTCTTATAAGCCTAGCCAAGAGTTTAGTCCATGTTTGGACAAGTCAGCACCCAAAGCCCCTGTCCAGCAGGAACACAGGTGGAATCTCGGGGGTGTATTTTGTGTTTCCCATCCAGTTATCCATGTTGCGCTTAAAATGGATAATGAGGTACTCTGCTTGACATGGAGAGGGAGTCTATTCCACAGATGGGGTAGCCTCTGGGACACAAATCTACCCTCCCCCCCCGAAATCCTATTGATGTCATATACCAAGTTGAGGCCGCGAGTGTGGGTTACTTGAGTTGAGCTTCACTTGTACCATCAAGGCGGGGTCTAAGATTGGTTTGTATGCCAGACAGAGGTCACCTCTGAGGAGTCTGTATGAAACTGAGTAGAGGGACAGGCCTTTTAGCCTATCTGTTTAGGGAAGATGTTTCAGGCCCTCAATTCTCCTTTTGAGGAACCTCTGTGGTCTCGCCAGCTGCTGCATGTGCTTTGCGAGGTACATGCTGCAGGGGGCATTGTACTCAATAATTGGCCTTATAAGGGAAGAATTACAGGGATGTTATCACCTCCTTTTCCCTGGAAGAGATACCCTTACTTATGAGGTAGGCCATGTAGAAAGCTTTCCGTACAACAGAAGCAACGTGGTGGTCAAAAGTCAGGTTGCTGTCAACCTGGGTGTCCAAATCCCTCACACCTGATTGCGTGTTTAGGACGTTATTAATGTGATAATATGTGGGGACATCACTCTCCCCAAAGGGGATTATGATGCATTTTTTGGCATTCAGCTAGAAGCCATGTTTCTAGCACCGGTCATTTGTTTGGGGAGGAAGTCCACATAACTTGGGGAATTGATGACTGCTCCCAGCTTGCATCTACAAACTTGGTCAGCCATAGCCTACTGGTTTTGGCTTGCACCTCAGAGACGTATATCCCGAATAACAGCGGCCCCAAGACAGATCCCTGGGGTACACTGCTCGTTACAGGTCTACTGCTTGAGGTGGCTTCCCCTGTTTTGATTGGGTGGGTTCTATCAGTGAGTCAGTTTGCTACCCATTTGGTAACACATGAATTGATGCCTAGTTGAGAGAGGTTATCTATTATGCCCGAGTGAGGAATAGTGTTGAAGACTTTTGCCAGGTCAAGGTAGGTGGTGTGCAACATCCTCCCCTCATCCAGGGCTTTGGTGACTGTCTCAAAGAAGTCGATCAGATTTAACAAATGTGACCTCCCCGTGACAAAGCCAAACCTGTGTGGGGTCGAGTGTTTGGAGGTTACCAGTGTCCCTGCTAATGAGGTCCATGATGGTCCATTCCATGGGCTTGCAGATCAGGCTAGTTAGGCTGATGAGTCTATAATTTTCCAGATCGGTGGACGCTCCATTTTTATGTAAAGGGATGACAGTGGCTATCTCCCACTCATCTGGAATAAAGCCAGTACTCAGGCTTTGGTTGAATAGGGTGCCTAATATTCTTGCAGGTTCATGCCTGAGTTCATGTATGCAGCCTGGGATGTTATTGGGTCCCATGGAGGGTTTTTTTTTGCCTTTGAAAGGGCAGTGATAACCTGTTCCCTAGAGATAAAGGGTGGGGGCAGATACTGGGGATGTCCTGATTTACTGATGGAGGGACCAGAGGGGTGAAGTTTTCACTGAATCTGTCAGCCAGTAGGTTGGCTATATCTGCAGCATTTGTGTATGTGGTGTCCTTGACCACCAGTTCTGAACAGATCTGGGTGTTATTTTGAGAGTGCAGATATATGTGAAGAAGGTCTTATGATTGTCTGTAGTAGATGTGGCCAATTTGGACTCAAAGTTGACTTTAGAGATTTCACTAATGCTCCTATTTGCTTGTTCAGGCTAAGGAGAGATTGCTTCAAATTGGGCACCTGCTCCTTCTTGGTCCTGGACAGCAGTTGTTTCCTTTTGTTATAAATTTATTTACTGCAGATGTCCACTAGACATGTTTACTTTTCCTTGTGGAGGATGAATTTGTCCTGTCAAGTCTTCCTGATTCCATGCATCTATATAAATGCTCATGTAGTACTTTGGTGTAAATGTGGACATTGGTGCCAGTTCCTACAGAGGGGAAGGGAGCTGTGAAGCTGTTTATACCATCCCTCAGGAGGTTGTAATCAGCTTTGGAGAAGTTTTTTTGTTTGACTCTAGCTAAAGGGAGGTCAGGGGAGATGGTGACTTCAAAAGTGAACACTTAAAGATTGGATCTTACCAGGGTGGATGATACTGTTGGGGTGCTGCAGTGGTTACTCATGTTGGTTAATACCAAGGCCAGGATATTATCACCTCTTGTGGGGGTATCGACTAGCTGTTCCAAGGCATTTGCATTAATAAAATCAAGGAATCTCTGGGCATTTATATTCTGACAGGAGTAGTTTTTTAAAATCTGTGGTTGGGTAGTTAAAGTCACCGAGGATCAGGGTAAAGGGATGAATCTTGATAGATTTGAAGAGGTCCAGATGGGTGGAGTGGGCATCGAGTCAAATTCTGGAGCCTGTAGCTAGCTATGGTTTGAATAGAGGTCTTGTCAACAGATAACTGTATTTGGAGTGTCTCCTGTGTGTCATACTGTTTGACCAGCCTGGAAGTGCATTTGTCTTTAATATATATTGAAACTCCACCTCCTTTGGCTTTGCTGGCCACAGTTTGGGGTCTGAATGTATGACAGGATGATTAACCAGGTAAGACTGGGGTGCTGTCTGTAGCTTTGAACCGGGTTTCTGTGACTGCACAAATGTCAGCATCTTCCAAGGTTAAGAATGGCTGCAATGAGTATTGCTTCATATTTAGACTCCTGGCGTTTAGCAGCATGACCTTTAATTTGCATTTTGTTGAACTTTTTATGTTGGTAGTATCAGCCTCATGACTTTTCTTAAGAAAGACACTATAGGGGAGGCAAGCGCCTTTGCCAGGAGCCTGAAGCCCAAGTGAGACAGATACAGGCCATCTAAAGCATCATGGTCTGTCGATCATATCTTCACAGGCTGTCAGGTACTGGATCCCCCTGGAATGACACCAGAAACTAAGCCAATTGTTAAAGTCAATCATTTTCTGTTTCTATTGAGGCATCATTCTGGGTAACGGCAGAATGCTGCTTAAAGCTAGGGACATACCTGCCTGGGACACATGTTCAGTGAGCTCAATCATGTCTCTCACTGGCATATATATATGTGTGTGTGTGTGTGTGTGTGTGTGTGTGTGTGTGTGTGTGTGTGTGTGCGCCTTTCTGTAACTTCATGGATTTGACAAATTGCAATAGCTTAACTCAATGTTAAATCACTGTCATGAAGCAGCACTATTAATACCACACAAAAGCCTGTCCTTTATCAACTCATCTTTTAAATCACCAAACCGATACATTTTACCTTTGTTTCTCAGGTCAGTAATATAAGCTGCAAATGTTTCCCCTGGATGTTCTTCGTGTTTCACTGTTGCAGTCATCACACTTATTAACAAAGTCTTGGGCCCTGCATCGGTTGCTGTCCCTTCTTCCGTGACGTCAGGTCATCAGGGGTATAAAACATTAAGCCGAAGCCATTACATCAGCCTTTCTTGCCGTGCGGTGCCCAAAGCCGAAGCAGTTCGCAAGTGCCTGTCGGCCGATTCCTGAAATTTTCATTTTCGAGTTTCAGAACCGAAGTCTTCAACTAAAAGCTAAGTACCCCGTTGGGGAAACTTTTTCTTGCTCTAAAGCGATGTCAGTAAAAGTAAATAATTGCATTACTTGTGGAAAGCAAATACCTCATAAAGATTTTCATTCGTACTGTATTCCTTGCCTAGGCCCTGACCACAACGTACCTCGCTGTTGGTTTTGTGCCGTATTTAAACCACAAACTATCTGTCGTCGGTATATTTACGCTTCTAAATATTTTGGTGCTCGGTTCAATTATCTTGATATGTCTTCGGTAAGCCATCCGACTACCGACATGCTGAAAAAGTGCAAAGATAAAGACAGAGACAGGCCCCTCGGTCCAAAGCTGCCGACGATGCTTCTCCTAAGCCAGTCGCCAGTTACCCAGTATTCAGTGAGGCACTTTTGCAGCCCCTGATCCCGCCACTTCAGTTTCGCAGGCCTCTACTGAGACCCATTCAGAGTCTGGTATTCCGCAAGATGCTTCAACTGTGGAACCTGCGGATGTCTCTACCTTGGATGGGTCCGGAACCGCTTTGCAGGCACCGGCTTCTGAGGGTGTATTCAGGCCTACTGACTTGCATATTAAACCGACACCATCTTCTTCTTCAAGGCCTAAAACCCGAACCATGCCTAGAAAACTGACGCTCAGACCGCATGTTCAGGCCTCCATGCCTAAAAAAACAAATGAAAAGAATGGCTGAAGACCTTATTACTTTAATCAGGGGAAGCCAGCCTTCCCCCTCTAAGAGACCTAGGACTGCGTTAAATTATGATACTTCTGACCAGGATTCTAAATTTTCTGTTTCCTCTGATGACCAGGATTTACCATTATCTACCTATGAGGATTCTGATGCTGAGGACTCTATTCCCTCTGCTCCCCCCCCAGAAGATTTCTCTTTTGGTGAAACCTTGCATACTCTCAGGGAGCATTTTCGTTTGGAAAGTCAGGATTTCTCTCATTGTAAAAAGAGGCTTAGGGATTTCTTACTGCTGCCCCAGCACAGGCCTTTAGCCATACCTCTTGTACTAGACATTGTTGATCATGCCTTTTCAGAATCTAGCTTGGCCCCTGAATCTTTACCTCCTGCTCCCAGAAAACCTGATAGATATTACAGGGTCCCTGACTCTCACAAGTTCCTTTTCAAAAATCCTACTGCGGATACTGATACCATTTCACAGGGACCCAAGGGCATTAAAGCTACTACTGCCAAAAATCCTACCCCCTCTGATAGAGACTCCAGGGCGCTGGATAGATGGGGTAAGAAGGTATACACTTCTGCAACTTTCGCCATTAGGGCCTTAAACTGCCAGTTTCATATGTTAAAGTATCAGCAGCATATTATTGTATTGCTTAAACAGAAAATGATGTTGATTCCTGATTGTGCTGAAAATAAGGATTTACTGCATTCAAGTTGAACAAGTTGGAAAACATACTTTGCAATGTGGTTTTGATTCACTAGAGGCATCTTGCAGGACTGCTGTAACTGGGTCTGTACTTAGAAGGCATGCTTAGCTTAAGGAGCAATCCTTGCCAGATCATGTTAAAGTGAAATTACTGGATGCTCCGTTAAACCAGGACCGTCTGTTTGGCAACAAGGCAGAAAAAGTTAAAAAGATGGAGGAAAAAGCTAAATCTATGCAAACTGTTAAAGATTTTTTACAAGTACGACCTCCAAGGTTTAGTAGGCATTGGCCTTCCAAAAACTGGTCCTTTCCTGCCTCTTCCAGACCTTCTCAGTCCAAACCCAGATCCAGCACAGCTCCCAGGCTTCAGTCCCAGGGTACACACAGGGCTAAGCAGTGGGGGTTTTCCACTTCCAAATCTGGGAGTAATAAAATTTCCCCATATGGTAAACTGTCTCCGTGACTTCTTTTTAAAACTTCCAAGCACTTCTCAACTGACTGCCTCTTTGGGGGGAAAGATTGCTCTTCATGCAAAGAACTGGGAACTCATTACCCAGGCCAAATGGGTTTTAAATATAGTGTCCCAGGGATACAGATTTCACTTCCACACGTTACCAACACCAAGCGGGTGGCCAGATCTACCCCCAAATCAGTGGGCAGAGGCCCAAAAGCAGGTACTCTCTCGCTTAAGCAATGGGGGCTATTCATTTGGTACCAGAAGAAGAAAAGGGACAAGGTTTTTACTCGAGACTTTTCCTGGTACCTAGAAAAGACAATTCATGGCATCCTGTCCTGGACCTGTCTACTCTAAACATCTTTTTGGTGATTCTAAAATTCAAGATGCTGACCCTTCACCACTCTCTATGCTAGGCAAAGATGCCTGGTTGGCAACACTAGATTTAAAGGAAGCATACCTGCACATCCCAATTAGGGAATCTTGCAGAAGATACCTACGCTTCAAAGCAGGCTACACGCACTATCAGTTCTCTGCACTGCCCTTTGGCTTATCTACTGTGCCCAGGGTATTCACAAAGTGCCTAGCTCCAGTCATTGCATTTTGCAGGCAACGAAATATTCAAATATACCCATATGCTGGACGATTGTCTAATTCAGGCAGAAAGCCAGGACATACTTTTGAATCATCTGGCCTTTGTACAAAGGGTGCTAACTTGTCTGGGGTACATCATAAATGAAAAGAAATCACACCTGGTACCCTGTCAACAAATTATATTCCTGGGAGCAAGCTTGAATACAACTTCCCAGATGGCTTTCCTTACGTCAGAGAAACAAATTCATTTGACAACCTACTTCAAACAAGTGGCCACCAAAACCCTGTTATCTGCATAGGTTCATAGGTAGGTACTAGGTTATCGGCCCAAGGGCCTGTGCAAGCCTAGCCAACAAGGTTCCCTGGCTTACGCCACCCAAGAAAGTTATTTTCCTGTGCCACTGACGAGCAGAGACACAGAAGTGATTCCCGGGGTGTATTTCCTATTTCCCATCCACTCATCAAGATTTTTCTTGAAGAGTGCTAATGAAGAACTTTGCTTGACATAGATGGGTAGCCTGTTCCAGAGTATGGGAAGTCTCTGGGATAGGAATCTATCCCTCCAGCATGTCCTGTTTATTGTGGTGATGAAGTTTAGGTCCCTAGAGCGTGTAGCTCGGAGGGATTGGGATTTCTTTAGGTGTAGCATGTCCAACAGCTTTGGGTTTGACATAGCTTTATATGTTAGGCAGAGATCACCTCTGAGTAGGCGATATGCTACGGAATAAAGTTGGAGTTTTTTGAGGCAGTCAGTGTAGGGCATTTGTTTGAGTCCAGTAATCCTCTTTGTGAGGTACTTCTGTGGCCTTTCCAGCTGCTGCAGATGTCTTGTGAGGTACATTCCAAAAGGGGCGTTGTACTCTATAATGGGTCTAATGAGTGATGAGTAGAGGGTAATGATGCAAGGCAAATACTTCAAGCCTTGGGGTTCATGGCCTCCTGCATTCTTCTAATTTCATATGCAAGACTTGCATATGAGGAATTTACAGTGGTATCTAAAAAGGCTATGGTGTCAGCATTCTCAGGATCTAGAAACAATGATTCCTATCATACCTTGCCTACGCCTAGAGTTCCTTTGGTGGGCAGAGGCCTGCCACCAAAACAAGGGACTACCTTTCACACTACCCCCTGACACCCAAACCCTAACAACAGATGCATCAGACTATGCATGGGGGGCTCACCTGGCAGGGAAGTGCATTCAGGGCGAATGGAACCCAAGTCAAATGCACCTGCATTTCAATGAAAAAGAAATGTTAGCTGTACAGAATGCTCTGCCAGCCTTCAAGGACCACATTCTTCCAGGACAATTAATGGTAAAGACGGACAACACCACTGTTATATGGTACATAAACAAGCAGGGCGGTACACATTCTTGCCCCCTCTGCAAACTAGCCATGGCATTGTGGAATACAGCCCTGAGCTACCAAGTGCATCTACAAGCTCAATTCCTGTCAGGAAAGCTAAATACACTGGCAGACGAACTAAGCAGAAACCTCATGGACCCACACGAGTGGAAACTGGATCCAAGGATTTTCAACCTGTTGACAAGCAAATGGGGGACCCCAGATATAAACCTGTTTGACTCTCCCCAGAACTATCAATTGGACAAATTTTGCACAAGGACTCCCCACAAACAAGCTTGGAAAGTGGGTGCTCTGTCCTTCAGCTAGAAAAAACTATCAGTTTATGCCTTCCCTCCTCTGCCTCTGCTCCCCAGGGTACTACTAAGGATCAAACAAGACAAACCAAGGACGATCTTGATTGCACCAGACTGGCCACGCCAACTCTGGTACCCCCTCTTGCGCAGTGTGTCACTGTTTGCCCCATGGCACCTGCCTCAGACTCCTACACTATTGTCTCAGCAGGAGAATTCGGCACCCTCAGCTTCAAACACTGAACCTAGCAGCCTGGCTAATTACCTAATCTCTCCTTTACCATCCCTCAGTAAACCCTTGATGGATATCATTTTAGAAGCAAGGAGGCCTAGTACTAGAAAATCTTATGCTGAAAAATGGAAAATATTCTGTGCCAGGAACCAGTCTCAAGGGATGAACACAGCAGTGCCCAATTTACCTCAGATTTTACAATACTTAACTGAGATGCTTCAAAAGCACCCGTCTTTCTCTTCCATCAAAATTCATGCCTCAGCCATTTCAGCTCATAACACAGAACCTCCCCTCTTCTCTCATCCACTGCTCAAGCAGTTCCTCAGAGGGGCCAAAAATTTACGACCACCCAGGAGAGCTCCAACTCCAGCCTGGGACCTTAACTTTGTATTGGAAAAACTCACTCTTCCTCCTTTCAAGCCAGCTGTTACTGCAGACTTAAAATTCCTTTCTTGGAAAGCAGCTTTCCTTTTAGCAATCACTTCAGCAAAAAGGGTATCTGAATTACAGGCCCTTATGGCAGTGGAGCTTTTCATCATCTTTCATGCGGACAGGGTGTCCCTCAGGACCAATCCCTCCTTCGTGCCCAAGGTGGTATCCAGTGTGGCCCTTAATCAGTCCATTCATTTGCCAACCTTCTTTCCTAATCCACAGAACAAAGAGGAATGGATACTGCACTCCTTAGATGTGCACAGACAACTTAGATTCTACTTGGACAGGAATAAACCTCAAAGGAAATCTGAACAACTGCTGGTGGCATTTGCTATAGGGGAAGAGGGGAAGGCTATTTCAAAGCAAACCATCTCCAAATGGATAGGAAATTGCATTCATTTCTGCTACAAGCACCACGGAAAACCTATCCCACAGGGGATCAGACCCCATTCAACCAGGGCTGCATCTACCTCTACAGCCTTTCTCAAAGGCGTCCCTACCAAGAACATCCTAGAAGCTGCTACCTGGAGTTCTGTACATACTTTCACCAAGCATTACCATCTGCCAGTTTTCTCTAAATCCAGAGCTGGGTTTGCCATTGCAGTCTTGCAGGGCCTCATAGCTGGTCCTAATGCTATCTAAATTCCTCCTGCCATCCATAGCTTTGGGAATCTACCCAAATGTGATGACTGCAACAGTGAATCACAAAGAACATAGTACAGTTGTGTACTCTTACCATAAATGTAGATGTTCGAGTGTATTCACTGTTGCAGTCCCGGTTACCCAACCTCCATCCCCCTTACTTCTTTTGGCTATACCTCTACCCTCCTTTACTATGCTCAAAAGCTTTTTGGTGTATTTACTTTTTTGTTGGAGGTTTAACCTTGTATATTTATAGATTTAATTGCTTCCCATTAGGGGGGCACCTGACATCTGGGGCAAGAAAAACTGATGTAATAGTGTCGGCTGCATGTTTTATACCCCTGATGACCTGATGTCATGGAAGAAGGGACAGCAACCAACGCAGGACCCAAGACTTTGTTAATCAGGCCGACTGAGGGCTACTGCAAGCAGATAACCCAAATGTGATGACTGCAACAGTGAATACACTCAAACATCTACATTTATGGTAAGTGTATACAACTGTATTTTTCTGATCTCTTGTGTAAAACAAATGCCTCTGTAATGTAATATTTGCCTGGGGGGGTTACACATTTCCCTGAATTTGTGCTTCAAACACTCTGGGTCTTCCGTTGTTTCAGCCTGTACAACAATATGGTGATTTTTCACCTCTTCCCTCGGATACTGCTGGTGCATACACAAATGAACACTTTCTTTCAATGGCTCCTGACCCAGCTATGTTTAGCAATATGAATGGCCTGGTGTGTGCATCTTTGTCAGAATAAGCTGCTTGTATAAAAATGTCATACTCTTGCTCAAATATTCTCCAATTCCCTGCAATATTCTAATCAAATACTAGTGGTGAGGGCTTTTGAAATCCATCTGCTATTAACACATACCAGTGAAGGATTTTGAAATTATGCACGAGCACACACACATATACATATGCCACAAATTTATGCCAGTATTTGTTACTTTGGCAGATAGTACAACAAGCCTCTGAATAACTGAGCTTTGCAAAATAAGTCTCTCGGGCACTGTAATACTCTTGAAATGACTGCACTGTAAAGAAATCACTTCCTATCAGTGTAAGAGACATTTCAAAGTAACTTCACTGTGCGAATGAACTGGGCAGAAAAAGCTCAGAGTAAGAAACATTTTGAAGTAACTGCACTTTGCGAATAAACAGTACAAGGTGCACTGAAATGTCCCCAAAATGGCAGTACCTTGCTGGATAATTTTTATAGTGCAAGAAACACGCTGTAATGGCAGCACTCTGTGAATAGACACACCCAGCATAAGGCAATTTTCGAAATGGCTGTACTTTGACTGTACTTCACAAAATAGTTGTACTTTGCACACAAATAAACTCTTCGGAAGACATGCACACTAATAAGCACACACTGTAAGCACTTTACACACTTTGAGATACTTTGAATAACTCTAGTTATGCCTTGAATATAATATGAAGTAGTAGTTATGCCAAAACACAGCACTCATGTAGTTGCCTTGTTTATTTATCCTTTTTTGCCCTTATTATGTTTGTTTTGCTTGTTTAATCTCTTTTCATGCCCATTGTACTTTTCTTGTGCTCTTTTTACTCTATAAACTTGCACGTTTTGCTTGAAACGTGTTAATTTTGCCTAAAACATGCCTGTTTTGCAATTCCGAGGTGATTCTAAACCCCTTATGTGCTTTTCTGATAATCGTTTTATCAAATATCTTAATTTTAAATATTTCGTTTAATTAATAAACCTTTTGTGTCTCTCGCTTGTTTGATAATGCAGTCTGTTCCCTTGTAATGCTCTATTTTATCTTTTTTATAAAATAAACTGTTCGTGCAAGTTCTTATTTCCTTTGGTTCTTTTCCGTTGCTTTTTCATACTCGTTTCTCTTAGTTTGCCTTCACTTTTAAGTCTGCATCTCTTAACTCTGAATATCAGTCTCTTGAATCCCGGTTCTGACACCATGTCGCTCGTCTAGTCAGGATGTAATAGACAAGTCTTTGTGGATTCCTTTCAAGCAGCTTCATTATGTGTAAACACATCAGGATTGAGGCTTAATAACTTTAACTTAGATACTCTTGTATACAAACTAGCCATTACATTCATACAGGCTCACTCTCTGGCTGCACTCTCAAAATGGCAGTGAAGCTAGCATGTGCTTGATATTTATGTGCACATTCAGTCCTTGAAATGCTTTTTAACGATACAGCACACACACATACTGTTCTACAATTTCTCCCTGTGTCTGTTGATGTTCTAGGACCATTACTGTTTGACTTCTTTACAAATGATCTTCACACTGGAACCAAGCATGGTGAAATGTACAGATCACTCTACTCATGTCTAGTCAGCTCCTAATATATACGTTACCTTTAACAGGTCACTCAAGAATCCTTTTCATCTACTTAGTCGTGGTTTCATACTTCCAACCTAATCCCAAGTGCAAGGAAAACAAAGTAATGCTATTTTTACAAAAAAGATTACCAAAACCAAATACAAACCTTTAGCATTACATCAAAAGACAATACATACTACTATAGACGTAGTATCACAGATTAAATTGCTAGGTGTTATGTAGCTGAAAACCTAAAATTTGATTATTTTCTTCTTCAGGCCATTAAAAATACACTAAAAACTTAGTACACTTTATCGAGCTAGTCTATATGTCAGAATCTGTTAGGAAACCATAGCTTTATCCTGTCTTCTCACATCACTTCTGCATGCAGTTCCCATTCTTACTAACCTGCACTCTTCATATGTGAAGAAATTGAATGCATGCTATAACAGGATACCTAAATTTACAGCTAACCTTCCATTCAGACCACATCTCTATCTTGCCCTTAAACAATTACACTGGATTGAGCTTCCACAATATCTGTTTTACAGACAATTCATTACTGTACGCAACCAAGTTTATAAACCTGAAAATTGCCCTTCTAAACAACATTCTCCAGAACTAATCACTTACTGGGTAACTGTGCCCTGGAAACAGATGTCTCCTAATTTTTAGCTAGTGACTCACTTTACTGAAGTTATGTCATTGAACTGTAAAACAACATTCTGATTGAACTTCGACAACTAGAAACATTTGAAATCCTTTAAAGTCAGACTCAAACAATACTTGTTCAACTCTTGGTTATGCTTCTGACTGCATATTATCATAGCCATTCATTCTTCTAAGTGTATATGGCCACTGTATGAATTTTTGCCCCCTATCTTTTTATGTATCATATGTGTGGTATTTGTTTGTTGTCTTTTGTTAATGCTTATGTATGTTTCTGGAAACTTTTGTATTTTGTCAAACCCACTTTGGATAGTTTAACAGTTGTAATCACAGGATAAGTTTCTAATGTTTTATGTTTTAATATGTAGGCATGGAGAGTCTCTCCCTGAACCTCTGCAGAAAGGGAGTTTTTCCCAGCTGGACTATCTCAGTCAACAAATAGAAATAAATAAGTAAATGCTCACCTAATATATGCAGGTACCCATGTTCATATTGCTAACCATATGTAAAATGAAACCCCATTCAGAGTTTATATCTTAAGAAGACAGATAAAAACCACGTACCATATAATTGCAGAGTACTGTGTACCTCCTCAGAACTTTATGTGGTACTGATAATGCTGCCTATATTGCAAATGCCAGTGAATCACTTTATTTTGCTTCCCTGCATCTGCAATATGAAGTGCAGCTTGTTGCCCATGCTTATGTCTGGCATATCATGGGTGTGAGCTCTGGAAGGAGATTTGCATAAATATGTTCATTATGCTGCTTCACATTGACATGTTGTGTTACCCACAGTTCACAAATCACATTGCAAGTGTGATTCACATGCTACCATTGTGTTCCTTGTGAAAGTGACACCATTTTCTGCGAATATCAACCATGGGTATGGCAGGTTCAGCTAGTACTCAGTGGAGTGCCTGCATGCTGTAAAAGGAGAGCAAGATATTGCTCTGTCTCCTTGATGGCCAGTTCAGGAAGCAGCTACTGGGTCCCTGTGATGGTTCATTCAGAAAAGCTGATGCCTGACATGGCCTGGCTGAGGTGTTGACCACAGCTACTAGTATTACCAGGTCAGAGAAACAGTGCAAGGATTAGTATGATAACCTATGAAGCCACAGCTCTTGATAATCTGTCTCTGTGCATGGGGATAGATGTTAGGTAGACAGAGGTTAAGCAACAGTGCTTCAAATGGAATTGTAAGTGCACTGAACTGTGTTTTCTCTTTTTTTACATTTAGGATACTGTTTTGCTACTGGTGTGTCTTTTTGTCAATAACAGCATAGCATATGTGCATGTAGCCTACTGTGAGTTGCTTTATTGCCATGTAGAGGTGGTGGTGGAGTTGGTGTAATATGCAAAGTAAATTTATTGTGGGTTTCCTCAGGGACATGTTGTGAGATAGGATTATGCCATACCTTCTCAGGCTTACCTGGTGTGTTCCTGTGTCTATTAAGACTATGTTTCTGTGCAGATATGTTAACCTGTGCACAGGACACACACACACCTGCTTGCTTCCTGTCAAGCAGCTAATGGAACATGCATATGGGACTTTGGCTTGAATGTGTTGCTCTGAATTCTTACCTTACTCCTGTCACAGTTTTCTGATGTGACCTTTTCAGAATACTCAGAATAGGATATGGTCCATAGCATGTACTGCAATAGATAGGAGAGACTAGCTGCCAGCTAGGGTTAGTTTTACTCACAAATGCCGATGTGTTTTAAATATTTTCAGTCCATTCTCAGCACAGATTCACTTATGGCAAAATTTCCATTGTCTCTCTTTCCTGCAGTGCCAGATAATAGATTTGCTAAACGCGTACCTCAGCTGTGGCCTGCCCTTAGAGACTCTATAGTTGAGGAACATGAGGATGATGAGGCTAGAAGTGCCTTGCTGAAGGGTGGTACTGGCCTCTTGCAGGAAATTAGTCTGGCATGATTGCCTAAAGTGGCCCCCACCACAGCTAGAGCTAGTTGTGGACACTGCAGTTGGAGAACATTGGGGAGGTATATGGCTTAGATATCAACCCATCCGGAGGAGATTGATGATTTACTCACCTGGCTAGCCTTGGCCATTGGGCCATCAGAGTAGAAAGTGTCTAATACCACCGGGCATCCAGCTCCATCATCTGGTGATGGATTATGGTAGTACCACTGTTAATGAAGTCAGCAGACAGCTTGCTGTTGCTCAACCTTCACCCTTTCCAGATCCTTGTGTGACCTTGTACTCTTGTGTTATGCATTTAACATTGTGCAACCCTCCCCAATAATATTTGTTTGCATTCCAATTTTTTCTAATCCATGTCACCCCTACCTAATATGCGTACATCCATCCATGTTTGTACATGCTGCTATATGTTTTCCACCTACACATAATTACTTACTCCCTTTCTTTTCCTTTCACCTTTCCTTGTCTTCCCTTCTGTCTGTATAAAAAATGAAAAAACAGGGTACAAATGCTTAGTCCAGGTAACGTAACTTTAACTAGCAGATCAAGGAGACTCTCCTCTCTCTGTCTTTCTCTTTCTGAGGAATAAGTATGTCTTGTTAAAGTTTCAAGTAGTTGATTCAGTTAAGTAGGTAGATAGACTAGTGTACCTGTCTGTTTAGGCACAGAGAACGACTATAAGAATTGTACTGTCAGTCCATTGTCCCAAAGACCTTAAGAACACAGCTTTTGTCTCAATTCCTATGTGGTGACCCAGTGCCTTAAACAACTCACTCAAGCAAAGATGGTGAACCCTTCCACACCTGATGCCCTGTTCACCCAAAAGAAAATGTTTTGGAGATCTAGGCCTGATGTCTGGACTGCCCAGTCAGACTCTGACTTACCTGCAGAGATTTCTGAACCAGCGGTACGTCCGCTGCCTGTTCAGATGCCTACCACTGCAAAGATGCTGGTATGACTTCTGAGGTTTGCATGTCTGAATCTACTGATGATGGTGAGAAGTGTGAATCCAGTTTAATAATTTCTGAAGGACCCAAAGGCATATCAGTGATCCTTGTTAGAGAGGAAATTCCTGAGTCGCTCATTGAGGTACATCAGGGATCAGAACGTGTATGTTTAGTCAAAGTGGGCATTGCACATACGAAAAAGAAAAAAAAACTAAAATATTTCCTTTCCTCAGATGTCTAAGGCAAAAGATTGGGTGGGTTTTTCACAGAGCCTGTTTAAGGCCATAGTGGCAAACAAGCCCTCATGCTTTGCAAAACCTTTTCCTACTTCTGTTTCTTCTATCAGCTCTGAAACGAGGCACTTTTATTCTTCTTATGAGGGTGAAGAGGCGGAATCAGTCTCAGGTGGGCACTTCTTCGCATAATCTTCCCAGAAAAACTCACCAGGCCAAGTGACTTCTGATGATGAAGACTCCCTTGCTTCTGATTTCCATGTTGAAGAAGCTTCCTTTGGGTAAATTATTGTAAGTGTGATGAACAGGGTTGCCACCTTCCTTCGTGGCGAAAACCGGAGTAAAGCCACACCCCTCGCGTCACCAGTAACCCCACCCACATTCACCCATTTTGTGACATCGTGATGACATCACTTGGCGGGGAGCACCCTCTTTTTTCGTTCCTGCTGCCTGCTTTCGGCTGACTTACTATGCTTTTCTGTAAAAAAAAGCATAGTAAATCAACCGATTTACAAACACCGATAGTCTGCTTACTTTTTGAAACAGAATACCGGAGTATGGACAGTGTTTTCCGGACTACCGGAGAATCAGTTTGATTTCCGGATAGTCTGGAAAAAAAACAGAGGGTTGGCAACCCTAGTGATGAAACATTTTTGAATGGGAATAAAAGCAGATTTCTTTGATAAAACAAAGATATTATAATGTCGTGGAAGAAGGCACTTTACCTGTACCCCCTGTTCTGAAGGCTTTCCTTGATGTCTTTTCATCCACTTTCTCTGCAGTTGACTCACAACCACCAGCCCGTAAAAGGCATGATAGATTTGACAAAGTACCTAAAGATTTAACATTCCAGTATGAAAATCCTATGGCAGATCTTTGTGTTTTCTATGTCTGCATACCCTCTAAGTTATTTCCTGCTGCCAGTGCTCTTCCCTGAGATAAGGAAAGTAGAGCAGTAGATATTGGGGAAATGATTTATACCTATTCCAATCTTGAGAAGTCTGAATTATCATGCCCAAATGACCAAATAATTGCCATCTCTTTTGGGGAATTTAAATAAAACCAGACAGTAAACAATGGACCATATCTGTGGTGACTCAGACCTCTCAAGTAGCTAGGCACTGCATAAAATGCAGCTATGATGCAGTAGAAGCTTCCTCCAGAGTAGCAGCTACAGGTTCTTTTATCAGGAAGTATGCGTGGTTATACTCTTGGGCCCTCCCAGGGGATAAACACTGTCCTTTAAACAAGGGCATTTGTTTGGTCCAAATGCTGATAATCTGTTCAAGCATTTACAAGAACAAGGAAATATTATGAAGGACTGTAGACAGATCTTTATCACTTCTGTGCCTAGATACAAGAGGAGCTACCCTTCAAATCCCACTTCCTTTGCTCACAGGGAGTCTAGGCCTTCTCATAAGGCCAAGGAAATGCCTAGCAAAAGAATCCAAGACAAACCAGACAGGGATTCTAGATCTGGGAGGCCTCCCTACCCAGACAAGTCTGCCTGACAACTCTCTGTCCCCTTCCCCTGGTCCATCCCTACCCTTATCCAAAAGTCACCCCTCCTCCCTAAAAACTGTCTCCAGATCACTTTAGACAAATGCATTCTGTCTGTTATTTAGAATGGGTACAGAATGATGTGGAAGGATGTCCCTCCATTCACTGGTGCCCCTCCTTATCTTTACAGCTATATATTTTCACTCATACCTTTCAAGCCTCTCTTGAACAAGGCACAATAGAAACAGTTCCTCCACAGTCTGTGTGAAAGTGGTTCTATTCGAAACTATTCCTCATTCCAAGAAAAGGAAGAGACGAGAGACAAATACTGTATCGCTCCACCCTCAACACTTTACTCTGTGTTCCATCAAACTCTACTACCATTCATTCTTCCACAGGCTTCCCTGGTGTCTCTAGATCTAAGGGATGCTGACCTTATATTCTTATTCCCTCTTCTTACAGGTGTTTTCTGAGGTTTTCCAACTTGCTTATCATATTTTTAGATATCTGCTCTGCCTTTAGGATGTTCTACAGAACTCGGAGTTGTCACAAAGCATCTTGTTCCACTCATGGCTTACTGGAAGACTTAGGGAATCCAGATATTCCCTTATTTGGATGATATGTTAATACACGCATCTTGTCAGCAGACACTCTTGACTAAAGTCAGTTTCACCTTGTCCTTACTTCAGGGTCTGGGGTTCACAATCAACCTAAATAAGTCCACAATGGAACCGACCCAAGACCTAATTTGTGGGAGTGCAGACTAGATGTCAAACTCATGCAAGGTTTTCTACTACCAGAAAAAGTGCAGAACCTCACCAGTTACTTCCTTTCTTCAGACTCATAGTACAAAACAGATTCTTAGCACTGGGGTTCATGGCTGCAACCATCCCCATAGTCCCTTTTGCCAGAATTCATATGAGGAATATTCATTGGGACATGAAATCCTGCTGGTCCCAACATTGCTATCCTCTCAGCACCCAGATTCCTGTTCTGCATTGACTAAAGAAGAAAATCCTTTGGTGAATATCACAGATAAACCTCAACTTAAGTCTGCCCTTCAAAATACAGATACCACAACAGGATTTGCACAAAGATGCATCAGCTGATGCATGAGGAGCATGGTTAGGCAGCCTAAGAATTCAGGGACAATGGCTAACAATTTTAAGATCAGAGCGCATAAATCGGAAGGAGATGTAAACTGTAATGTAGACCCTGCAGATCTTCCATTCTTGGAACCCATGTCCATAAAGAGTGTTAACAGACAGCTTAACAGTCATGTGGTTCGTAACCAAGCAGGGGGCAACAGATCCTATCAGCTGTGCAGACTGGCTGTTTTAGCATAGGAGCAGGCCACAAAAGGAAACCTGTCTGTCCAAGTGGTTTACATTCCATCACAGGACAATGTCCTGGCAGACATTCTAAGCAGATCAAGGGACAGTCCCCGTGCATGGATGCTGAAGAGGGAAATCTTCCTAGACATAGTTCACAAATGGGGGGGAGCACCGATAAATGTTTGTTTCCATTGAAAACAAACAACATTCTCTGTTTTGCTTTAGGACGTACTGTCCTCAGAGTTTGAAAATAGATACAGTGTCTTCCCTTCATCCCTCTTCTTCCCAAGGTCTTAGTAAAAATCCAGAGATACAGACAAAAAGATTTACTGATGAGTCCCTTTTAGCCAAGGCAGCATTAGTTCCCCATTCTTTTCCATGTAAGGGCCATCACCAGACGTTACCCTCCACAGTGTACTTGCTCACACAATAGAAGGGCTCTTTACTACATCCCAATTTGCCGTCCCTGTACTTAACATTATGAATGATAGGACTCTGATCCCTTTTAGACATTAATACATTGAGATATGAATCTGTCATGCCAAAGTGTCTTATTTATCTGCTGATGAAGGTTTAGTTCCTTAAACTGAGTATTTCATATACCATTAGTTCTGCAAAAGAATAAGAGGTCAAATAGGGTTGGATCTTTCATGGCACAAAAGACTAGACATATATCTCCATGGAGGAGTCTGTAAGAGACTGAGCACAGAGAAAGGGCTGACATCCTGATAACCAAGATTTTTGAGGCCACTGATCTTTTCAGTTGTGAATCTCTGTGGTATCTAAAGTTGTGTGATATGTTTAGATAAATACATTCCAAAAGATGCATTGTATTCGGTAATGGGCCTGATAAGATATGAGTAGAGGGGAATTAAGATGACTTTGGATCTGGTGAAGATATCTTTAAAAATTAGATGGGCCAGATAGGCTTTCTGAACTACGGTAGAGACACAATGGTCAAGTGATAAACCCCCTTGAGAACCAACTTATCTTGGCGATCAAGTAGGGGTCTTGGCCCAAAAGCAGCTCAAGCCTGGCACTTGGTACTCAGTGGAAGATACCCAGACAGCAAACACATTTCTTGTGTGAATCCTGGGGAGCAACTTGTTCCAACACCTCACACATTTTTTGAAACCCAAAGCCTCATCCATGCTGCAAGGTAAAACGAAAGATCACAAAAGGACAAATACCAATCAGTGAACAAGAAAAGAAACACCAGAAAAATAGACACTGTAGGGGGCTTTCCAAAGTCCTAAACAAGAATACACTTTTATTTATTTATTTATTTATTTATTTATGTATGTATGTATTTATATTTGTTTACTGGGGTATTGCACTGGTCAGTACTGACCAATTTCAGGCTAAGCTCAGGAGAAATACAAAAGATTTCACACAAACAAAAAATATAGAAATGTAAGCAGTAACAGTAAAGTTCAGACTAATTATATATAGAAAAAACAACAGTGTATATACATTCAAGTGAGCAAGTATAATGGATGTGCAATCAAGCAGAGTATAATGTACAATAGGATCATAGGAGGTTAGTAGGCTAATGGCCCCAGGGCTCTTATAAGACTAGCCAAGTTCAACCCATGTTCCCAAGGGTGTCTGGTTTAAGTAGACACTATAATCAGCATCTAATTGCCCCCGTCCATGAGGGACACTGGTCAATGGTGATGCTAATTCCTGTTTAAACCCATGTAGAACACAGCCCGGCATGTTGTCTTGTCCCATAGAGGCTGTATTTTTGGCCTTGAAGAGGGCATTTAAGAACTGCTCCACAGAGATACTAGGCTGGGGATAGGTGTTAGGGATGCTTTAGGGGATATGTGGTGGGGACAGGGGAGGTAGGTGTTAGGGATGCTTTAGGGGATATGTGGTGGGGACAGGGGAGTGAAGTTTTCACTGAACCTGTCAGCCAGCAGGTTTGCTATATCCACAGGTACTATATATGTAGTACCATTAACTTCAGTGCAAATCCGGGCCTTACCTTTATGGTTAGGGATGTAACTAAAGAACGCCTTGTGGTTATCCTTAGTTAGGGAAGCTAATTTGCATTCCTAGTTAGCTTTGGAGAACTTCACTAGGAGTCTTATTTGCCTGTTTAAGTTGAGGAAGGAGTGTTTCCAGTTTTGAGACCATTCCTTCCTGCTCTTAGACAGCAGTTTCTTTGTCCTATTGTATAGCCTGATAATGGCAGTTTTCCACCAGGCAGGTTTGTTTTTCCTTGAAGGTCTTGCTTTGGTTCTATCAGGTACTACAGAATCAATATAATTGTACAGGTGCTTGTGTAAAGCATTGGTGTATAACTCAGCATTAGGTGTTTGTTCTGTCAGTGGCAGAAGGAGCTATGAAGTTATTTATGCCATCACATAAAAGGATGGAATTGCCCTTGGAGAAGTGTTTTAGTCTAACTGATGCTAAGGGGGGGGGGGGGTCATGTGTTATAGTTACTTATAGCAAGACTGATTTGTGGTCAGGTGTCTCCAGGGATGGCCACACAATGGGGGTGGTACATCGCTCCACCATGTTTGTGAGCACCAGGTCCAGGATGTTTCAGCCCCTTGTGGGTGTGTCAGCCAGTTGGTCCAGGTCATTGGAGTTAAAGAAATCCAAGAACCTTTGGGCAAGTGAGTTAGAACATGTATAATTTACCCAGTCTATGGATGGGTAATTAGTCACCCAAAACCACGGTGTTTGGTTGTATCTTGATCGACTCAAGTAGATCTAAATAGGTTGAGTGGATGCCCTGATTCACGAGGGGGTCCTGTAGCTGGCAATGATCTGAAGAAGGGTCAATATATACATTAGTTTTTTAAGTAGGTCAGTCTTTGGTGACTCTTGAGAGAGGAGAGGGGAAGAGATTTGGGAAGTAGATAGGTTTGGTGATCTGTTCTGTGTTGAATTAGGAGCATTTGGCTTGGTTGAAGAAGTACTTTTTCAGTTGCATTCTGAATTTGGAATAAGTATTGATTTCCTTAATGTTGATGGGGACAGCTTGCTAAAGAGTACGTGCTTGAGAGGAAAAACCATGTGCATTGCTGAAGAATTTGGTTCTAGGAGTAATGAGAGTTGGAGTAGTTTGTAAGTAGCATTTCAGGTTAAATGAGGAGGTTTTTTTTGTGAAGTGTAGCTGCATGGTGAATAAATGTGTACAGTTGGAGTAGTTCTAGAGTTGGGATTCTAAAAGTAGGTTAGATATTTGGCTTTTTCTAGAGTGATACAGTGATTCTCACAGAAAGCTGAGTTTGTAATGAATCTGTAGATGCTGTTAGAGATAGTTTGCAGGCTGGTAATTCTTTTCTTGGAGGCAGAACCACAAATTAGAAGCCCATATTCAAGTTGAAAAATGAGAACTTCTTTGCCAGTGGTTGCTCTGGCTAGTTGGGATGGAATAGTGGAGATCGTTTTGACCCAGAAGGGGAAGAATTGTATCTTGCTTCTCACTTTGTTTATGTGGAAATGTAAGTTTAGTGACTGATCAAGCCATAGTCCTCGGTATTTGAAGGTGGGAGGTTGTCTCTATGGCATGGTTGTGTAGGTCAAAGATAGATAGAGTCAGGTGCTTGGTGAATTTTCTGTGGCATTCCAAGAAAGCATAGTTTTTGGTATTGGTGGGGTTTGAGAAGTAGTTTATGGTGGAGCTCATGTAAGTCAGACTGAAGTTGGAATTGATTGTTGGTGTGAGAGTGACCTTATTGGAAAATGACCATGTCATGATAATGGAATATAAATGAGAGAAGGGGGCGGGGGTAAGAATGGATCCTTGTGGTACACCTTTGGTAAAAGTTTCAGATTCTGATTGAGAGGATACTATTTTAACTCTGATGTGTCAGTCAGTGAGGAAGTTTTTAAACCAGGGATCAGTGTCTGGACTGACAGCCATTTCAGTTAGTTTATTTTGGAGAAGTTAGTGGTCATTGAAGTCAAATGCCTTTGTCAGATGTATAAATAGGGCACTTGTAAGGAGGCCACTATTTGAGTTTAGCAGGATGTCATCAGTTAGAGTCCAGAGTGGTGTCATAGTACTTCATCCAGGCCAGAATCCATGTCATTTAGAGGAGAGAATGTGGTACTGCTGAATGTAGAGCTTTACCATAGAACTGTAGTTCAAAATGTTAGAAAAGGCAAGAAAAACAGAAATAAAGAGCTTTTTTTTAAATTTAGAGCAAGAACTTCACTCAGAAAATGGTGACAAGGAGAGGTCACCATTAACACACACACACACACACACACACACACACACACACACACACACAAACACACACACACACACACAAGGACAGTACTGACTACTCTCCAGTCCTGTCACTAAATATACTCAAAAACAGTTGCAACACTCCTGGCACTACAGGAGAGGAGAAAATGAAATAATAATTATTAAAACACACAGTTAAGGGGTTTTGATGATCATGTCTGATTGCTGGAAGTGGCAAATGAAATCTTAGGAAATTTAAGGAGGGCAGCACATTATAGGAGACAGCTAAAGAGTTTGAGCTGTCAACTTTAGATCTGATCAGATCAGGTAACCTACAAATTGAGGCGGATGGAAGAAGACAACACAGATGTAGCTTTATGGTAAGTACATAAATTTTGTTTTTGGGCGAAATGTAAATTCATGCCAGCTTGACCCCTTACTTCCACAAGTCTACATGTATTGTCCTTTTTCCTATTCTATCACTATTACAGCAACCCTCAGAATTAGTATTACTCCCTTTTCCTTTGTCCTTGTATTCTGCAGAATGTCTTCCTTGAAATGCTTTCTTTGTGAAATCCACATGCTCATTTCTTTACAGATGCATCTCCTGTAACTTTGAGATTTTATCCAGTACTTCATAATATAATTCTTTTATCTAAATCTGTAATGCCATGTACATTTTATGTTGAAATTGACAAAGCAGACATTCTGGTAAAAAGCTAATAATCCCGCATATTATACTTGACCAGTTCTTTTGAAATTATGTTTGTGTATTTCTTATTATCCCTGGTTGAAGTATGTCACATTTTCCCAGACTTTTCATTTCAATAAAATAAAGTAGAGAAACAAAAAATGAAATACATTTTCAAAACCAGTCTTCCTTTTATTCTCAGTTACCACACAAAAACTACATTCACTTTCCAAAAAGGAAGTCTGTCACTCCAAATATGAAATGTTGTCACAAAACCAAGGGGAGCATCCATACATTGTACCGATTCTAAAGTTAACACTATTTCAATGCACATGTTAAAGCCTGTGCTCCCACTTACGCAAATTGATATCTGTTCTTATCTTATCTTTATTCCTCTCCCACATGTGAGAAGTAGTGTGCATGCTTTCAGTAAACATTACATTTTAGACTTAAGGAAAAGTTTGTATACTGGTTGAATTAAATACATAAATTGAATTGTGTATTGTTGTATTTAATGTCTTGAAGTACTAAGGCTGCAGAAGAGGCAGTTACTTCTCACAGTTTCAAACTTAATTTCTTTCTTTACAGTATTGTTTTCAGTGAAGTGCAACATCTCTTTAAAAGTTAATTGCCTTGTACTTCACAGATTTCACTCAGAACACACTGTTTCCCTTTACTGCTTGTTAGTTTCCCTTTAAAAGTTAATTATGTTGTGCCTTGAAGGATTCACAAAGAACACACAGTTGAGATTTCTTAGTCTTCAGCTAAAAACAGGTGCTAATGAAAAAAAAACAGCTAGTTGCAAGAAAGAATTACCATTTTCATGTTTGCTTTTCACCAGTTTCTCTTGCTTTTCAAATGATTTTTTTTAAAACATTGTCTATAGTTTAAACTATAACTTAACCCCCCACTCACATATAAACTACCTCTGACTGCATATTGAACAGAACTACTGTACAAAATAACATACATTTTATATCAGGAATCTTCTATACAAGTATTACCAAGAACAAAAACTGTTTCATTGACCGTTATTTCTTCAGTATAAGTGTCATACTAAATATTGACATAAAGTAAGGTTTATGCTTTACAGTACCCCCACCAGTATATAACAGTCAATAAACATCCAGTCTTTTTTGCCCAATTCTTAGAGAACTCAGTTCATATGTCTAAACTAGAGTTAGTGATGGTTTACAATTATCAGTTTACATTGTTGCTGGTCTTCTTCCTGATCATTTCCATCTGCCAGAACCATTCTCTGGTTTGAGTTTAAAGTATTCCTGTTTTTTCTAGTCAGCTCCTGTATTTTTTCTGCCCCTCAAGCATTTCCTTTAGATAAATGGGAAAAGACTCAGTAGCCAAGTTTCTCTTTGGGCTTTCATATTGTCAGAAGATTAAGAAGTAGCATCCCTTCAGCTTGCTAGCAAATTATTTGTTCAGTAACCTTTTTTTATTCCCTCCATAGCCTAGTCCACATCCAAATTGTTTTTGAACCTCCAGGAAAAATATTCTGAATACAGCTGGATATAGGAGCTTGAATCTCACACCTGCCTTTCAACATCCTCTGATGGGCGGGATAGACATACTTCTCTTCTGCCTAGTATACAGACGTACAGAGAATAAACATTTCCACAAGTATTTTGGCATCCCCAGTTTTTTTATGCTTTTCTTTTCTGCCTCAGTGTTGTCAGTAGCAGCTCTGTTAATATGATTGCATATTTATTCATGTAGGTCTTAACTGCTTTCTAATGACCATATATAGAGTGTGCATGTGACATGCTCTCTCAATTTACAAATCCTGCTGTGAATCTCCAGTGCAGCCGGCAGTGTCTTCTTTCCAGATTCTCTGGTATAGCAGATTGTCTCAGGTTTCTTTGCATGCTGTTTTCCAGCTCTATTTATTGAATTAGTTTTTCTTAACTGACAAGCTGTCGATGATACCTTTTTCATCTCACCTGTACTGAGAATTCAGTTTCGAAAATGGTGAGTTGAAAAACCTATAAAATAGAAAAAAGTGTTTTTTTTTTTTTTTTTTTTTTGCATGGAGTAAGTTGTCCTGCACCACTAGATGTTGGGGGCATTTCCCCCTATTTCCCTGAAATTGTACACCCATACCACAGTGGAGAAAAGGGGAAAACCTAAAAAGCATACCACCAGGTCGGACATTACAATGCACTGCAATGAAACTGACAGGAACATCACATCTTCACACTGAAGATATGTGACAGAGGTGAGACTGAAAACGTGTAAGTATGCCCTCTTCTTGAGATGCCTCATCTTCAGACAGTCTTTTGTAAAGTTCAGTTGGTTTCTGTAGTTTTTATAAACTAATCTAACTATTCATGTAAAGCTGCTTCTATTTTTTCAGACTTTTGTCATTTGACTGTATGTATTCCTCCAGTGTTTCACTTGCATTAAACATCTTTGATTGCATTTGATTTATTTGGCCGCCAAATTCCTGGAAGCCTACTGCTGTACTTAAGCTGAAAGTTGAATGGCTAGATTTTTCCAAGCATTTTTTTCTTTTCTGGTTGATATTAACTTACTTTTTCCTAAGTTTTTATTTGCTGGCATGTGGGCAGGGAAGTAACTGAATGTTACCCAAACTGAAAACTCATACTGGCTATTTAACAGTTTTTTAGTTCACAGAATAGGAGCGCTGTAATCAGCATGATACTCTGTTGCCATCTTGGAAGTCCACACACACACTCCTGTACACTGTCTGTGCTTCCCTCTGCCTAATACCTTTCCATTTTTCCTAGTTTCTTGTACAGTATTTTCCTACTCTGTTATACATCTCACAGGTGTCCACATTGCACTGCAAATACTGTACAGCTATATAAAATTATGTGCCATCCTGCTGAGAGATGCAGTAGCATGCACAGCATATGTCTCATACCTCTCAACTGTCCAGAATTTTGCAGACTGTCCATTTGGCTCATATTGTTGGCCTGTTCCTTATAAAGTTTGTAATTTTACAGCAGATCATTGAGGAATGAAGTCACTAAATAATTAAGTTTATTTGGGTTTCAGACTTAATATTCTGCAGACATGTATGCTAACACAAAATATTTTATTCTAGCAGTGTTTAAAGTTTATAAGAGCAATATTAAAAATTTGTCCCTATTTTTGGGTCTTTGTTCCCTCATTATTTTGGCTTTGTCCAGATATCTTGCACTGACCATTTGAGAGGTATGATATGTGTGTTACACACACAATTTTATTTTGAGATGCATCTGTCATGAGATGTGTGCAAGAAGGTATTTTCTACTCCCTGGATTGTGCCTTGTGGTTCTCTGTGTGTCTTTCACTTGTAAAGACTAGCATGACAAATTGGCATGCTGTTTGGCACAGCTCAAAGGTTAAACATGCCTCATCCTCGTTACCACTGATCCCGCTTTTAACATTTTACCTACATCCACCTCTTAAATATACTTGGCAATTGTGTTAGATTCTTCTCTCTCTTTACCCTTCACTTCTTCCAAGTTAACAAAGTATTAGATAAACTTAAAGCAATATCCAAACTCCTCATTCCAGAAGGCAGACACTCAGTAAACATCAATACACTCATTCCTAGGATCAAATAAAGACTGTCCTTTACTGTTGCAAACTCAGCTGCTAATACCACTTTATTACCAACCAGCAAGAAAAAATGCTACTCATCATCATCTTCGCTAGCTAGCAGTAGAGAACACCATCATGCTACAGTAAAGAATGGTAGATGGCTTACAGCTTCAAAAAGAAATAACCTACTTTTAACAGTCTTACTTACAAGCTCCTTAATACTGAATACTGACCACCTTTAAAGACTAGTCTGTATAATAGATATTTTAATTATAATAGTAGCGAAGTCAGTCCAAACGATAAATGCACTTATACCAAAATAAATAATAAACTCAGAAAACAGGTAATAGTGCAAAGGAACGAGTCTAATATGAGCGTTTCAGGTTTGATATTCACTCAAGTATCAAGTCCCAGAGTTGTTAACATAAGCACGTTTATTGACATAAAAACGACAAAATAATACACGTGTATTATTTTGTCGTTTTTATGTCAATAAACGTGCTTATGTTAACAACTCTGGGACTTGATATTTTAATTATACTCTTAGAAATACAGATGGCACTCAGTTAGCCAGACCCTCTAACAAGTTGGCCAGTACTGAAAAAGCTTTCTCTAAAATGCACATTCTAGTTTGAACAAACTCCCAGAAGAAGTAAGACATGTCCAGGAACTTGCTATAGCTTAAACCTACAACTAAAAATATCTGATAAAACACTATGCTTCTAGATGTTTCAGAGATATGGCTAGAAAGCACCTATAAGTTAAGGAACAACTATGTATTCCATATAATGGCTTAGTACTACTTTAGCTCTTATATTTATTGAACTGCATCTTTGGAATTGAATGATAAGATAATTATTATTAATGAACTATACCTACTTGAATATTCAAAAAGATATGCTCCTGAATGAAAATTCAGTAATGTGCTATATCTACAGCTGTGTTACTGCCAATGTCAATGCAAATTTCTATGTAAATATTTCCACATTCTGTTCATAGGTTCCTGGGCAGTTACTAGACTAATGACAATGGGGATTTTTAGAAACGTAGCCCTGCATTC